>NW_025900229.1:0-94171 GCF_022539505.1 Lolium rigidum
TTTCTAAAAGTGAATGGTGAATTGAAAGGTGAATTTGACTTGATCACAACAGAGTTGTGGGAATGACACTAATGTTCCCACTTGAGTAGTTAGACAATGAAGAGTCTTTGATTGCTAAATGCTTATGAAATAAAGCTGAAAGCTTTATGCCGATAGAACCTAGAGGTGAGAATGCTCTCAACTAAAGCCTGTTCGGTACTTACACTAGTATTAGTTTGCGAGTACTTCAAAGTGCTCATGGCTTTGTCCCTGGCTATTCAAATGGCCGAGACGCGATGAAAGAGCGACTGGTGTCGGAATGACGGATAGCGGGGACGTCTATGACAACTAGGATCATCTCACGGCGTCAAGCGTTGCCCGTGGAATAGATGGACTCTACTACGTACTCCTTTTGATGTAAGACTATTATGGGTTGTAATGAATGATGTCTTTGTGATATGAACTTATTATGTCTCGCATAAAAACAATCTTCACACGGGATTGCGATGTATGGCATAATAGGCATACGGACTTAAAAATCCGGGTGTTGACAAGTTGGTATCAGAGCCATTGTTTGACCTTAGCGAGACCCTAGTTAGAATGGACGTCTGAAAAACTTAGTTTCAAAAACAAAGGAAGTGAATACTTATGAAAACTTATTCACCTTCTTACCCTTGAGATCTTTTCAAAAAGAGAAATACATGCCCTACCTTTCTTGGAATTCTACATAAAATTTTGACACACTTGCTCACTTCTCTAACTTACTCATCCAATTCACTTACAGACGGAGCAACTCAACCACACCAAGTTTTACCAGTGGGGCAATGGAGGAAGCCTGATCTTCGAGAGGGATTTGGACGATTTGTCTGAGCACCTCGAACGCCCGCACCCGGAGTTCTTTGGAACTCAAGTCAACGATCATCCCGGAGGAGAGTTGTAGTGGATCATAGTTGCAGATCTGAGGGGGAAGATGGAGCCACCGATGTCCGAGAGGATTCAGTTCTCCATCAGGGAGAACAACTGGCTGGATGGACTCGCTCGTGCTCTGCAGGAAGCACTTGCCCGTCCGTGTGGGCGGAATGTGACTCGGATCCAGGGGACTCGCTTTGTTCACTTTGCCAAGCATGACTCCATTGGAGGAGCCATGGACCTGCAGTCACACCCCGAGTTGAAGCATCACGTGGAGCACCTGGACTTTATGCTGCACGAGACCCGCAAGGAGCTGGACAACTCCCGCGTCTACGCCAACCAGACTCACCTCCACATGTCGCAGCTGAACGAGACCATCAAGATGCTTGCCAAGGATCGCAAGACACTCCGCCAGCAGTGAGCCAAGAAGGACTCCACCATCGCTCGCCTCCGCGCAAAGATAGCATCCCTGGAGGAGACTGTCTAGGCACAGGAGACTCAGTTGAGGGAACTGGAGGAAGAAGGTGAAGACATTCAGGGAGGAGCAGCCTACCTGAGTGATGACGATGACTTCGAAGAAGATGAGAACACTGATGTGGAAGACTATGAGCTCATGGAGGCCGGAGAAGATGACTACATTCCGATAGATGTTGATGATGAGTAGTTTCACTTGTTCACTTGCGTAGGTGTGAGTTTGTATCATGATCCCTTGTATCGTAGAATGGAGAAATGGTTCTTAATACCATTAATGTGTTAGCTTGTAATGTGTGTTGTTTGAAATGAATGAAAGTGTGTTTGATTTCAACATGACAAGTACTCAAGTTTAAAACTTCTAAACTTACCCAAAACAAGCCATATAAAATTCCCTCTTATCTCATGATCTATCTCATGTTCAGATGGCCCCTCCAACCCGAGGTACCAATCAGGATGCAATGCTGCAAATGTTGCAGCTGATGATGGCAGATCGAGAAGTAGAAAGATCTGAAAGACAAGCCAACCTTGCTGCACTGCAACAGCTAGCTCAGAACAACCAAGGCCATGGAAACCATGACCATCCTGGGTCCAAGTTGAATTTTTTTCAAAACACCAACCCTCCCATGTTCAGCAAGACTGAAGAGCCGCTCGATGCATATGACTGGCTCCAGACAATGGAGAACAACTTGGAAGTTGTGGGAGTAGAAGCCGCAGAGAAAGTATTGTTCGCCACCCACTACTTGTCAGGACCTGCCAGAGCCTGGTGGACAAGTGCCCGCGCAATGAATGCGGGACAGATGATGACTTGGGAGGATTTCAAACTCAAGTTCAGCAAGTACCATGTGCCCCCGGGCCTAATCAAGAAGATGAGGGATGAGTTCAGGGAACTCAAACAAGGAAGGATGTCCGTGGTGGAATACTACGACAGATTCCTCACTCTGTCAAGGTACGCCCCGGATGAAACCGACACCAACGAGAAGAAGAAGGAGAGATTCCTGAACGGACTGCACGATGAGATGCAGACTGTGCTGGTGAACATTTCGTTCGCCGACCTGGAAGCCCTTGTGGACTCTGCCATCCAAATGGAAGGGAAACTGCATCAAGCCAATGAGAACCGCAAGCACCGCATGATGAACCAGGGTGGGCCCAGCAATACCCCAAGGACTGGGAGCCCCGATGAGAGCCCCCGGCAACCACAACAACCCCAACATTGCTCCAAGGACTGGGAGCAATGTTGTCCCCATCACCCCAAAGGACAAGTCAACTGTGACTTGTTATGAATGTGGAATAGTGGGTCACTACTCCAATGAGTGCCCCAAGAAGCTTGCCAAGACCACCCCCAATACCGCTACACCTGCTCAGCAGCAACGCCGTGTCTCAGCCGGAAGGAAGTTTACCCCAGGCTACCCGAACAACCGCAGCGGCCGCCTCTTCCACATGAATGCTGAAGAAGCCCAGGAAGCACCAGATGTCGTGCTGGGTATGTTTTCTGTTAACTCAGTACCTTCAAGAGTGTTGTTTGATTCTGGAGCATCGCATTCATTTGTTACTGAAGATTTTGCATGCACTAGTAAGATTCAACCAATCAATTTGAAATATGTTATGATAGTTCAAATACCTGGTTCAACTACAAAAGCTAGAAAAAAATTGCAAAGATGTGCCTATCAGAATACATGAAATAGAATTTTATGCAAATTTGATTGTTCTGGGAACAAAAGGTTTGGAAGTAGTACTGGGTATGGATTGGATGTCGAAACATCATGGATTTATTGACTGTGCCAAGAAGGCCATCACCATGACTAGTAGCACCGGAGTGTTAGTAGAACACGTGTCTGAAAGGCTGCCCAGAAAGTTCACCTGCAACCAGAGTTTAGCCAAGCCAACCTTGGATCAGATCAGGGTAGTCTGTAGATACCCCGATGTGTTTCCTGATGATCTACCCGGTATGGCCCCAGATCGGGATATCGAGTTTACCATTGAGTTAATACCTGGAACATGACCCATAGCTCAGAGACCCTATAGTATGAACCCAGCAGAGTTAGTGGAACTGAAGAAGCAACTAGATGACATGCTGTAGAAAGGTCTGATTCGATCAAGTGCGTCGCCCTGGAGATCCCCCGTTTTGTTTGTGGATAAGAAGGACGGTGCCACTCGTTTATGTACGGATTATCGTAAGCTGAATGATGTTACCATCAAGAACAAATACCCCTTGCCAAAGATAGAAGACCGGTTTGACCAGCTGACCGGTGCCAGAGTGTTCTCTAAGATTGGTCTTGGGACTGGTTACCATCAACTGAAGATTCGTGCAACGGATATCCCCAGGACAGCCTTCACCACCAGATATGGATTGTATGAGTACAATGTCATGTCATTTGGACTGACCAATGCCCCTGCTTACTTCATGAATCTCATGAATAAGATCTTTATGAACTTTTTGGATAAGTTTGTCGTTGTCTTCATCGACCACATCCTAATCTACTCCAAATCAGAAGAAGAACATGAACAACATTTGGAAGTTATCCTGGATACCCTTAGGAAGCATCAGTTGTATGCCAAGTTTAGCAAATGTGAGTTTTGGTTAAAGGAAGTAGGATTCCTGGGACACATGTTGTCCGCAGGAGGAATTGCCGTAGATCCCGCGAAGATCAAGACTGTTGAGGAATGGAAAGCCCCAACCACTCAGACCGAAGTCCGTGCATTTCTTGGATTAGCGGGATATTACCGCAGGTTTGTTGAAGGATTTTCAAGCATAGCAAGGCCAATGACTAAACTATTGAAAAAGGACAAGAAGTTTGAATGGACTAACAAATGTGAAGAGAGTTTCCAGAAACTCAAGAGCAGATTAACCACAGCCCCAATATTGATCATGCCCGATATCACCAAGCGATTTGACGTCTATTGTGACGCATCCAAGATTGGTCTTGGATGTGTGTTGATGCAGGAAGGCAAGGTGATATCATATATATGTCTAGGCAACTGAAGCAACATGAGCGAGAATTATCCAACCCATGACTTAGAGCTAGTAGCAGTAGTTTTAGCCTTGAAAGTATGGCGTCATTACCTCATGGGTAATCGATGCGAGATCTATTCTGATCACAAGAGCTTGAAGTATATTTTCACCCAGAAGGAGCTGAATATGAGGCAGAGAAGATGGATTGAGTTGATCAAGGATTATGACATGGAAATTCACTACCACCCCGGCAAGGCCAATGTGGTAGCGGATGCCCTGAGTAGACAGCCGAGTCAGTTTAACTCCATGATCGCAGAAGAACATCCTAGTTTGTATCAAGAATTTGAGCAGTTTAGACTCGAGCTAGTTAGTGAAGGATTCCTAGCGAGCATTGAGCTCCAGCCCACTTTGATGAGTCAGATCAAGGAAGCACAGAAGGGAAATGCCAGCATTGATGGAATCAAGAGCCAAATAGCTGCAGGAAAGGCACCTGGATTTACCGAAGATGAAGAAGGAGTTCTTTGGTACAATGGACGCCTATGTGTGCCAACAGATTCAGAGTTGAAACAATTCATTTTGAAGGAAGCCAATGATACCCTATATTCCATTCACCCCGGAGGAACCAAGATGTACCAAGACTTGAAGGAACAATTTTGGTGGCATGGAATGAAGAGGGAAATTGGAAGTTACATAGCTAAGTGTGATATCTGTCAACGAGTCAAAGCAGAACATCATCGACCCGCATGATTACTGCAGCCATTACAGATCCCTGAATGGAAATGGGATTCTGTAGGAATGGACTTCATCACTGCATTGCCCAAGTCAAGTAGAGGAAATGATTCTATTTGGGTAGTGGTCGATAGATTAACCAAGGTAGCCCATTTTATACCAGTCAAGACCACATACCAAGGCCCTAAGTTAGTAGAGTTATACATCTCCAGAATAGTGAGCCTGCATGGAACACCCAAGTCAATTGTATCAGATAGAGGATCCCAATTCACCTCAAGATTTTGGCAGAAGGTACACAAAGGACTCGGAACCCGTCTGAATTTCAGTACAGCTTATCACCCGCAGACTGATGGACAGACCGAAAGAGTCAACCAAATACTTGAAGATATGTTGAGAGCCTGTGTGTTAGAATATAAATCTAAATGGGAAGACTGCCTGCCTTATGCAGAATTATCATACAACAATAGTTATCAAGCCAGTTTGAAAATGGCCCCCTTTGAAGCTTTGTACGGAAGGAAGTGTCGTACCCCTCTGAACTGGTCAGAAGTTGGAGATAGTCAAATCTTTGGACCAGATATTCTCCGAGAAGCTGAAGAGAAGGTTCACAAGATCCGTGAATACCTCAAGACTGCCCAATCAAGACAGAAGAGTTATGCCGACAAGAGACGCCGAGAAATGACTTTCAATATCGGAGACTTTGTGTATCTCAAAGTATCAACCTCAAAGGAATGCAGAGATTCCAACTCAGAGGAAAGCTTTCACCTAGATATGTCGGACCCTTCAAAGTTCTGAGTCACCGAGGAGAAGTATCATATCAGCTTGAACTGCCAGAGGAAATGTCAGCTGTGCATAATGTGTTTCACATATCATTACTTCGGAAGTGTTTGGATGTTCCTGAGAAGACGGAGGTGTTCAAAAACATCGATCACAGATCGGTGGATATCAACCAGGACTTAACCTATCGTGAAGTACCCATTCGTATCTTGGAGGAAGCATTCAGAACCACCCGCACTAGGAGTATCAAGTTCCTGAAGATTCAGTGCAGCAATCATACTGAAGAAGAAGCCACTTGGGAGCGAGAAGAGGATATGAAGACAGAATTCCCAGATCTCTTTATTTCCTAGTTTTCTTTAAGATCTCGGGACGAGATCTTTTGTAAGGGGGAAGGGTTTGTAACATCCCAAAAATTTCAAACAATAAAGAGGAGTTTCTATTACCCAAATTTTGGAACCAACAAAAACTTAAATTGGATAATGTGCTATGCATAGTGTTCATGCTTTATTCTTGTGTTGTGCCATGATAGGTGTTTAAAGTGTTGGACAATATCTCTAAACCCTGACCATGATCATCTAAGATCAAAGGGAAGCAAAGAAGAAAAAGAGAAAATGCAAATAACCTCACATATGAGCCTATGGCTATTTTTGCAAATCCTTAACCTAGGCCATATTAACTTGTGCCAATGGTTTGGAAACATAACTAAACTCAAAAGAATACCTTTTGAATCAAAGAAACCCAAATCAAATCCAAAGAAAATGCAAAACCTTGCAACATGTGATAATGGTCAAATTTGACATTCACATCAGGGTACCCACTCTGAGCCTCTGTATTAAGAGATTTCTAAACCAAACTCTCCCAACTCTTTGCACCTCATCTAAGACCTCATCAAGTTGAACACTTTTGCTATTGACCACTTTGACTAGTTCTTTTTTCCATTGCTTAATATAAGCCAGTCAAGATGCAACATCAGATCAGATTCTAGATCATGTCACATTTGAATTTTTCCAAATCACCTCCATTTTGCAAACCACCACTACTAGGAGATGCTAATGATTATTGGAACACACCCAAGAATTTTTTTTGCAAAATTCAAAGTTCCACCTCATGCGGCCATTGTGTCGAACACATGGCAGGCACCAAACTGCCAACCATCTACACCCTTATACCCAGCGGATTTTGACCTAAACCCTCAACCCTATGTCATCACCAGATCACTCCTTCACCCAGGTAAGCAATGCCAGGCCTTGGTACCTCCTGTACCTTGTTGTATTTGACAAAACCTTGCCATCCCGTGGTGGTCATGACCTACCTCATGCCATTCTCCTCTCCACCCCTCTCCAGCCTATCACACCATGTCTAGGAGACTCACCACACCTCCCTGGTCACGCTCATGCCAACCCTTGGCCAGTAGACACGCTGCAATGACGAGAACGCAACGCGCCCGTGACGTCTAGTGCGCGCCACGACGCGACGTGTGCACGCCCAGGATGCGCCAGAGCGTCGTCGCCCCTCGTCACCGCTGACCTCCACTTGACCCCTCCTCTCGCACACGCACGCAACAGTGACCCAGCAACCTCCCAGACACGCTCGCCTGCGCCGGAGAGGACGGTCGCCGTCGTCACCGTTGAAGACTTCCGCCACGGTACTGAGCGTTCACGTCACCCTCCTGCCCGCGTCAGCGCACCATTTTATGTGCCATCACGCGCGCCGTGCTCGCCATGACGTCGCCAACACTGTTGCATCGTCGCCCAGCTCTCCCCGCCACTGTATCACCGTCGCCATGCTCGACCTAACCCGCGCGCCTCGGACCTCGACGCCGCTATAAAAGGAGGCCTCCCTCGCCTCAATTCTCCACGCCACTCTCATTCTCTCATCTCAGAACCACTCCTCTCGACCTCCATTTAGACTCCTCCTCTCTTCTTAGTTTATTCAAACTATCATTGGCCTTTTTAAATACCTCTCTTTCATTAGTAGTCAACAGTGTTATTTCCGCTTTCAAATCAAGACTCTCTATGATATTTAACAGTCTCTCCTTTTATTTTTTGTACTTTCCACTTTGATTTTTTGCCCAACCCTTAAGAAATCTTCGTATATGTCGTAACTTATTTAACCAAACCTCCATTGGGCTAGTACCACCCAAACTGAGTTCCACTCCTTTACTATCATGTCGAAAAAACCCTCTTGTCGCAACCAATGTAGCTCAAAAGAGAATTTCGCTTGATTACCAAATGTGCTTTCACCCCTGAGTCAATAAGTATTGGAGTGTGATCGGACTCAGCTCTAGTTAGAGCTCTAACCGTCACTAGTGGAAATTTTTATTCCCACGAGATTGAAGCTAAAACTCTATCCAACTTCTCGTATGTAGGTTCTTCTCTCCTACTATCCCATTTATATTGCCTTCCACTTAGAGCAATTTAACTCAGGTTTAAATGCTCAATGTTAGCATTAAAAACAAATGGCCAACGCGCTTTGAAATTATTATTATTCTTTTCCTCCCTCTTGCGTATAATGTTGAAATCACCCCCTACCAACATAGGTAATGATTCCGATTCACAAGTGCACACTAATTCAGACAAAAATTCTGCTATGTGCATGTCTTGGGCAGCCCCATAAACCGGCACCAGAATCCATTCAAATCCATCTCTCTTACACTTAATATGAATCTTAACACAAAAATCTCCTGTACTAACTTTCAACACTTGTAACGTGTCGGAGTTTATTCCAACTAGAATACCCCCGAACGGCCATGAGGTGGTAAACAAAACCAAGAGAAATTATACCCCGCAGCTAATTGATTCAAAAAAAGGAATAGAGAAATTAGATCTCCCAGTCTCCAATAAGGCTATGAAATCTAATTTATGCTCGCTAATTGCCTCTTTGACAAACAAATGCTTTGCAGTATCACCAAAACCCCCTGGGTTCCAATTAATTCCTTTTATATTCTGCATTATGAAAATTGTTTTTTAATCCTTTTCCTAGTACTTTTGCGAATATTACTGGTATCATACACTTTCCTCTGTCTATTTTTTTTAACCTTTACAATTGGCTTAAGATGATCCAATTGATCATCTAAAACCGCAGGGATATCATCATCCTCAATCAGGTCCTCACAAAGAGTGGACACTTTTGACAATACAAGAGTCTCCAAACCTTCCTCCTTATTCTGAAACTCATTCTCATTTTTTTCTAAAATGGTTAAAATTTGCTCTTCTTCCACCAGTTTAATACCCTTAATCGATTTGCCTATTTCTTTTTCTGATTGTCCTAAGGAAATTCCTAGTCTAACGGCCCTTCTAGCCATTTCAGAGTCAGAAATATTAATGATAGAGTGTTTCGGAATTGAAAACTGACCTGAACGAAAGGAATCATCACGCCACTGCGCATTTTTTATCGCCTTCTCCAATTGAGGCATATCAGCATTGGGCTGGCCCCCCAGCCTACTACTTGACCTCACTCCTTGCCAAGGTATGATTGTGTCAGAAATAGGGACACACTATGTATTGGAGGGGTTGAAATTTAGTCAAGGGGGCTGAATCCAATTAGACACGACACTTCTGAATTTCTGATTGGCAAGCCAATATCACGGGGCTGCAAGTCACGACACTCCTGATTGGCATCCCAATATCTTTGGGGCAGCTGGTCGTATATCTGATAATTTGAAATTTTACTTAACAGGTTGGCCCTAAACTTTACAAACTGTTTGAAATTTTGTTGCGGTCAGAAACCCACCGGCGAGCAGCGACGGGCAACACAGTAGAGCCGGGAGGCTCCCAGGACTGCGGCTGGCCCTGGTCCCTCGAGCGACGGCCCGCAAAGACTCCGGCACGCACGTCCGATGCTTGGTGCAAGGGCGTGCCACCTGACCTATACCTGGTCGGGAAGGTGATGGATTTGCCTCGCCTAGTTTCCTGCATGGCATACACGTAAACATTAAATACGAGCCTCGATCGGCTCTCGAGTTGTCCTGTGGATCGGCTCAAGAGCCGATCCACCCATGATTCGTACGAGGTGTACGATCACATGGTGGTCCTGCTTGATCGAATATAAAGCTAAAACGACCTACTACGATTTAGGGTTTTCACCACATAATCGGAACATCCTACGCGTGATTGAGCACTGGCGGCCACGCACGGTGATCATAAACCGACCCTAGACAAGGCCTAAAAACCAACACGAAGTTGATCCCCGGAACATCCTGTCTAGGGCTAGCAAACTACACCCTACGTGCCACTCGGATCCTTCAACCCGTTTGTAAGGCCTAACTATGCGAGATATTAAACTAATCCTTGAAGAACAAGGAGCAATCATAACGGATCGGATCTACTAAATAATGATCAAGCGAGGTGCCGCCCTTACACCTAAGATAGGTGTAAGGGCGGCTAGACGTCTAAGGGTTGCACGGACGAAAGCATATGATATGATGAAACAATGCTAACCCTAACACATCTATGATAACTACGTTGCTCGCCATCAACAAGGCTTCAGCACGAGCAACGCATGAACATCGAATAAACGTGTACTGCCTAGATCGCAAGATGCGATCTAGGCGACATGATGCTTACCCGGAAGAAACCCTCGAGACAAGGGAGTTGGCGATGCGCCTAGATTGGTTTGTGGTGAACGTGATTGTTGTTTATTTCATAAACCCTAGATACATATTTATAGTCCGTAGACTTTCTGACGTGGGAATAATCCCAACCGTGCACGAGCCAAACTCTATCTAACCGACACGTATCCTACTATATTACAGATACACGGGCAAACTAGCCCAAACTTTGCATATAAGGCCGATTCATGTATTTCTTCCATGTATATTCTTCAAGCCCATCTTAATCGCGGCCCACCTCTGATCCGATCAAATTCTGGTGATAACACATGCCCCCCTGGTTTTGGAAATGATAATTCCAAAATCACTCTGCTTTTCTTCGTCGGGTCATGTCGTGGCATAGCAGAACCGTCGCAGTACCCTTCATCATGATGCCTTGCCTCCTCCACTTCTCCGCGTGACCTGGCCAATTTTTTTTTCTTTGGGCACCACTTCCTCGGAAACTGCTGTGGCATTGAATCTCCACCATATCCCTTTTATTTAATCGCATCGAGTAATTCGCCTCTCCATCCCCTCCTCATCCTCTGTTCCTCGGTAGTACTCGAAAACCCTCCTCCCACCATGGACTCTTCCTCCTCTTCATCCTCCGGTCTTTCCTACCGGTCTTCCTCCTCCCGCGAGCCGACGCCGGAGGACATACGCTCCCCGGAGGAGTGGGATCAGGAGGACCACGCCTCCTCCGTCTGGTCCGAGGACGACAAGTCCTTGACCAGCGGAGATGAAGACCTCCAATTCCTCGCTGATGGGGAACTGGAACCGGAGAGCGAGGACGACTCATTCTCCTGGGACGGTTACACCTCCTCCGAGGCAGAGGAGGAGGAAGACGACGACGACGACTCCCTCGAGGGTTACCCACCGGCGAAACGCCTCCGCACCTGGTGGGATGACGACGACAGCGACGATGACGAGGAGGATGAAGCTCCCGTAGAGGGCTACGGGAGCAGTGACGAGGAGCCCGCCGGCAGCAGTGCCGACGAGAGCTCCGAGGACGACGACGAGGGCAGCGATGGCCCGTAGACTAGGATCTACTAGTATAGGCCTAGTAGTAGTAGATTGGTCAATAGACCTCTCTTTTGTTCTTCCTCCCTTGAGCAATCGGCTCGTTCTTTGTAGGAAATCCCATTGTCAATGAAGAAAATATTCCCCTATTAATTTTGCTTTCTTGTCAACTTTGCCGATTGTCGAACGAAGTCGCTGTACAGAGAGCCGATGGCAGGGCATCGGCTTGCACTATAAACGCGATTTGAGGCCAAACAGTTGCTTATTCACACGGTCAAATAGGTCCAGCCCATGTCTAAACCATCCTCCAACCTTAAACGCGCAGATTCAACTCCTCAGCAAATCCACTAGGAGATTCATCTCAAATATCATGATCTCTGGTCTGAAAACGATCTGTTAACCTGGTCAATTGAACTTGTTCCTCTAGAGTCGATAGCAATGCATCGGCTCGGCTGTACTAGCACATTTTTTTTTACCGGCCGATTTAAAATCGGCCCCCATATCTCACTGCCCATCATCCCACATGCTTGGGAAATACTTCTTGAGATGTTGGCCATTGACGGCCACTGGGAACTTCACACCATCCAAGCTGTTCAAGCATGTAGGCATTGCCCTTCGTAACTCGGATGACTTTGTAAGGACCGTGCCAATTAGGAGACCATTTGCCATATGCTTTATCCTTGGTTCCTAGTGGCAACACGGCTTCCCATACTAAATCACCAACTTGAAACTCCTTTGGTCTCACCTTCTTATTGTATGCACGAGCTACCCTGGCTTTGTTCTCTTTAATCTTCTCCAACGACCAAAGTCTAAGTTCTGTTGCATCCTCAATAATGTCGCTCATCAGGGCTGCATAATCTTCCGGCGTCAGGTCATTCTGAAACGTGACACGTCTCGATCCAGCCGTAATTTCCCAAGGTAATACGGCTTCCTGCCCATAAACAAGCTGGTACGGCGAAGTCTTTATAGCTCCATGGCATGACATGCGATAGGCCCACAAAGCTTCGACAATGTCTCATGCCACACCCTAGGGTTCTCGTCAATCTTCCTCTTAATCAGCTTGATCGGGCTTTGATTGGATGCTTCGGCTTGCCCGTTGGCTTGAGCATAGTATGGAGATGATCGGATCAGCTTAATCCCCATGTCATCGCAGAACTTTCTGAATTCTTTAGAGACAAAAACCGAACCTCCATCGGTCGTGATGGTTTGGGGAATCCCGAACCTATGAATGACATGTTCTTTGACAAATTGGATAACATCTTCCGATTTTACCTTCTTCATAGGAACGGCCTCCACCCATTTGGTGAAGAAATCCGTAATGGCCAGAATCCACTCGTGGTTTTTGCTCGACGGAGGATGGATTTTGCCGATCATATCCATGCCCCAACCTCGAAATGGCCAAGGCTTAATGATGGGGTTCATCGCTGATGCGGGTACCATCTGAATTTTTCCGAACATCTGACACGCTTGGCATCCCTTGTAGTACTTGAAGCAGTCCTCAAGCATGGTGGGCCAATAAAACCCCGATCGCCTAATTAACCACTTCATCTTATGAGCCGATTGGTGAGTTCCACAGGCGCCTTCATGCACCTCATGTAAGAGCCGATTAGACTCAGTTGGTCCCAGGCATTTGAGTAGTAACCCTTCCAACATCCTGTAGAACATGTCATCTCCTATAAGGACGTATTTCATAGCCTTGTATCTTATCCGTTTAGGTGCCCCCCGAGCCGAATCCTTCAAATAATTGAAGATATCGGCTCTCCGATCATCCTGTTCCGAGAACCGCACTCGAACTTCTGACCCGTCTGGTATGTCCTTGTATCCTGACGCCATCTGTGCGAGATCATTGGCGTCGGTATTCTGAGACCTTGGGACCCAATTGAAATTGATGTACCGAAAATGTGTCATCAGCTCACGACATTCCATCCAATATGGAAAAAGTGACTCACTCTCGCACTTGTATTCGTCCGTGAGTTGGGAGATCACCAACTTCGAGTCTCCAAAAAGCTCCACCGCCTCTGCCCCGGCTTCCAAAAGCAACTCCATTCCCTTGCGCACTGCCTCATACTCAGCAACATTGTTGGTGCAAGGGGTAGATAGCCCGATGGCGAAAGAATATGTTGCCCCCGAGGCGACACGAGCAGAATGCCGATGCCACAACCATCGTCACAAGCCGATCCATCGAAGAACATAGCCCATGCACGTACAGATAGTGCTGCTATATTAGTATTAATCCGTTCAGCTATAAGATCGGCCAATGCTTGACCCTTGTCTGCTTTTGCAGGCTGATACCGAAGATCGAACTCCGACAACGCCAACATCCACTTACCAAGTCGGCCTTTCAAAACAGGGGCCGACAGCATGTGTTTGACAACGTCTGACTTGCATACGACGATGATCTTTGCCGTCAAAAGGATATGATGAAGCTTGGTGCAGGTGAAGAACAGGCAGAGACATAGCTTCTCGACCTCAGGATACCGTGTCTCCGCGTCCAACATCCTTCTGCTGAGGTAGAAAACGACCTTTTCAACACCCTCATAGAGTTGCACCACCACTGAGGCGATGGACGTGTCAGCTACTGATAAGTAGATATAGAACGGCCTGTCTTGTTGGGGTGGAACTAGCACAAGCGGCGTTGTCAGATACCGCTTAATCTCGTCAAACGCCCGCTCGTCGTTCCGCCCCGGTGAAACTCGTCATCGGATTTAATTTTCACCAACGCCATGAACGGCTCGATTCGTCCTGACAGGTTAGAGATGAATCGTCGGACGAAGTTGATCTTGCCGATAAGACGTTGGAGCTCCTTCTTCGTGGTAGGCGGCTGCATGGTACGCACTGCCTCTTGACTTTTCAGGCCGATTTCAATTCCCCGTTCATGAACCAGAAACCCTAGGAACTGACCGGCCGTCACACCAAAGGCACACTTCTTTGGATTCATTCTCGGTCCGAACTTCCGAGTTCGGTCTAGGATGCGTCGCAAATCATCCAAGTGTCCCTCCATGGAGACAGATTTGACCACCACGTCATCGATGTAGATTTCCACCAACTTGCCGATCGGATCGTGAAATATATAATTCATGGCTCTTTGGTACGTTGCACCAGCATTCTTCAACCCAAAGGTCATGACTACATATTCAAACAAGCCTACCGACCACGGTACTCGAACGCGGTCTTGTGTATATCTTCTGGAGCCATGAAGATTTGGTTATAGCCGGCGTTGCCATCCATGAAGCTCAACACCTTGTGGCCAGCAGCTGCATTGATTAACGTTTCTGCCACAGGCATCGGATATTCATCTTTTGGAGTGGCTCTGTTGAGATCTCGGAAATCGATGGCCACACGCCATCGGCCGTCCTTCTTCTCTACAGGTACGATACTGGAGATCCATTCAGCATACCTGCATGGCCCGATGAACCCGGCGGCCAACATCTTCTCGATCTCTTTCTTGACCTCTTCCAGAATTTCGGCCTTCATCTGACGTGCTCGTTGTTGGAACGGCCGAAATCCTTTCTTAAGGGGAGCCGATGCTCAATGATGCTCCTGTCTAACCCAGGCATCTCTGTGTAATCCCATGCAAAGCAATCTGGGTATTCTTTTAGCAGAGCTATCATCTGACCCCTGAGATGTGGATCTAACTTCTTGCTGATAAAAGTTGGTCGCGGTTTATCCCCAGGACCGATGTCGACTTCTTCTAGCTCATCAGCCGATGTGAACCCATACCCTAGCTTTCCGTCACCTGTGAGATCGACACCGAATACAGGGAAAACGTGTGGTGAGGATAATACGGGCCGATTGCTGGAATCGGTCTTCATTTTGATTGTAACCAGGATTTTTGGGAAGTGCCGGAGCCGATCGCGTGGAACGGCTTCCTCCTTGTCCTCGTTATGAGAGCAGCTGCCCTCGTCTTCGTCCTTACCAGAGTGGTGCCCAGGTCCTACCATGTTGATGCTGAACGAGAAACTTGGCTGGCACCTCCCAGGGTAAGTGCACTCCACCATGTTAACGGCGGGGAAGGGGTGTGTATCGACTTTCATGGCGTACTGGCTGAAAATTAGACGCCCTTGTTCTATCGCCATTTGGATCTGCTGACGCCACACCCTGCAGTCGTTGGTGGCGGTGCTGGCTGCAGGAGTCGAGCTCCGAAGATTTGCCGGAGTGGCATACTTAGCCAGCCATGCTTGCTTCTCAAGCTCTGAGCCAACTGCAGGAGTTGGGCTCTGGAGGTTTATCGGAGTGGCATACTTAGCTAGCCACGTCTGCTTCTCAAGATCTGTTCCCGAAGTTCCTCCTCGCTGTTCCGAAGTCCCTGCTTCGTTGCGGTCCGGTTTGTGAGTGCCCGATTCATTGCGGTCGGCACGTATGTGCACGTGTATCCGTGAGGGATCTCCTTAGGCGCCTCATGCAAGAACTGGTAATCACTAGGGTCACCACCGATCTTGTAGACGACGTATGCCGGTGAGCTCGGCACTTCTGGTGCTGCCAACGCGAATGGCAGCGGTGGTCGGGACTGGAGTGGCATCTCTCCTTGGTGAGTCCCTAGAGCTGGTCTCGACGGAGAGTAATGATGCCTCATGATTTCCTGGATCACCCGAAGAGCGACACGCTCCAAAGTGTTCACCGAGGCTCTCGGAATGGCGGTGCGGCGAATGAGCTACCATGAAATTAATCTCCGACGCGAGACCTCGGTGCGTTCTTCCGACGGGGCGGACAGGTCCACTCCATCGAGCGCGCCTTCGGGTGAGAACCCTTTCCACCCGATGCCGTGTGAGTGGGTTCTCTGGAAAGAGCCGATGAGGTCGGCTTCGAGGATCGCTTTGACCTCGTCATACTTCTTCTTGAGCTCCTCAGTGAGATCCTCGTACGTGACTGGAGTGCCTTCCGCCATCTCAGACGTAGATGGCGGTGCGGTTGATGTCGAAGAGTGTCCCACCGAGCGTGCCAGAATGTGTTGCGGTCAGAAACCCACCGGCGAGCAGCGACGGGCAACACAGTAGAGCCGGGAGGCTCCCAGGGCTGCGGCTGGCCCTGGTCCCTCGAGCGACGGCCCGCAAAGACTCCGGCACGCACGTCCGATGCTGGTGCAAGGGCGTGCCACCTGACCTATACCTGGCCAGGAAGGTGATGGATTTGCCTCGCCTAGTTTCCCGCATGGCATACACGTAAACATTAAATACGAGCCTCGATCGGCTCTCAGGTTGTCCTGTGAATCGGCTCAAGGAGCCGATCCACCCATGATTCGTACGAGGTGTACGATCACATGGTGGTCCTGCTTGATCAATACAAAGCTAAAACGACCTACTACGATTTAGGGTTTTCACCACATAATCGGAACATCCTACGCGTGATTGAGCACTGGCGGCCACGCACGGTGATCATAAACCGACCCTAGACAAAGCCTAAAAACCAACATGAAGTTGATCCCCGGAACATCCTGTCTAGGGCTAGCAAACTACACCCTACGTGCCACTTGGATCCTTCAACCCGTTTGTAAGGCCTAACTATGCGGATATTAAACTAATCCTTGAAGAACAAGGAGCAATCATAACGGATCGGATCTACTAAATAATGATCAAGCGAGGTGCCGCCCTTACACCTAAGATAGGTGTAAGGGCGGCTAGACGTCTAAGGGTTGCACGGACGAAAGCATATGATATGATGAAACAATGCTAACCCTAACACATCTATGATAACTACGTTGCTCGCCATCAACAAGGCTTCGGCACGAGCAACGCATGAACAGCGAATAAACGTGTCTTGCCTAGATCGCAAGATGCGATCTAGGCAGCATGATGCTTACCCGGAAGAAACCCTCGAGACAAGGGAGTTGGCGATGCGCCTAGATTGGTTTGTGGTGAACGTGATTGTTGTTTATTTCATAAACCCTAGATACATATTTATAGTCCGTAGACTTTCGACGTGGGAATAATCCCAACCGTGCACGAGCCAAACTCTATCTAGCCGAGCACGTATCCTACTATATTACGGATACACGGGCAAACTAGCCCAAACTTTGCATATAAGGCCGATTCATGTATTTCTTCCATGTATATTCTTCAAGCCCATCTTAATCGCGGCCCACCTCTGATCCGGTCAAATCTGGTGATAACAGCTTGACACCCTTTATAGTAATTGAAGCAGTCCTCCAGCATGGTGGGCCAATAAAACCCTGATCGCCTGATCAACCACTTCATCTTATGAGCCGATTGATGAGTTCCACAGGCGCCTTCATGTACCTCGTGTAAGAGCCGATTTGCCTCGGCTTTTCCCAAACATTTGAGAAGTAACCCTTCCAAGGTCCTGTAGAACATGTCATCTCCGATAAGGACATACTTCATGGCCTTGTACCTCATCCGTTTAGGTGCCCCCCGAGCCAGATCTTTCAAGTAATTGAAGATATCGGCTCTCCAATCATCTAGGTCCATGAAATGTACCTGGACATCGGCTCCTTCCACTGTCTCCTTATAGCCTGACGCCATCTGTGCGAGATCGTTCGCCTCCGTATTCTGCGACCCCGGGACCCAGTTGAAGTTTATGTACCTAAATTGTGTCATCAGCTCGCGGCAATGCATCCATAACGGGAAGAGCGACTCGCTCTCACACTTGTATTCTTCCGTGAGCTGGGAGATCACCAACTTTGAGTCTCCAAAGAGTTCCACTGCCTCGGCCCCGGCTTCAATTAGCAACTCCATCCCCTTACGTACTGCTTCATACTCAGCAACATTATTGGTGCAAGGGGTAGATAGCCTGATGGAGAAGGTGTAGGTTTCCCCCCGGGGCGACACGAGTAGGATGCCGATGCCGCAGCCATCGTCGCAAACTGATCCATCGAAAAACATGGCCCATGCACGTATAGACAGTGCTGCTATATTAGTGTTGATTCGCTCAGCGATTAGATCGGCCAAGGCCTGTCCTTTGACTGCTTTCGCAGGTTGATACCGGAGATCCAATTCCGATAACGCAAACATCCATTTACCGAGTCGGCCTTTCAAAACAGGAGCCGACAGCATGTGCTTGATGACGTCTGATTTGCAAATGATGACGATTTCTGCCGTCAGAAAGATGTGACGAAGCTTGGTGCAGGTAAAAAATAGGCAGAGGCACAACTTCTCGATCTCCGGGTACCTCGTCTCTGCATCCAACATCCTTCTGCTGAGGTAGAAAGCAACTCTTTCCATGCCATCATAGATTTGCACTACCACTGAGGCGATAGAAGTATCGGCTACTGACGAGTAAATATAGAATGGCCTGTCTTCTTCGAGGCGGAACCAACACGGGCGGCTTCGTTAGATACTCTTTAATCTCACCAAACGCTCGCTGTTGCTCTGCCCCCCAGTAAAACTCCTCATCAGGTTTGATTTTTACCAATCCCATGAACGGCTCAATTCGTCCTGACAGATTAGAGATGAATCTTCTAACGAAGTTGATTTTGCCGATGAGACTTTGGAGTTCCTTTTTTGTGGTAGGTGGCTTCATTGTCCGTACTGCCTCTTGACTTTTCAGGACGATTTCAATTCCACGTTCATGTACTAGGAAACCCAAGAACTGACCGGCCGTCACACCAAAGGCACACTTCTTTGGATTCATTCTTAATCCGAACTTTCTAGTTCGGTCCAGGATGCGTCGCAAATCCTCCAGGTGTCCCTCCACTGAGACAGAATTGACCACCACGTCATCAATGTAGATTTCCACCAACTTGCCGATCAGATCATGAAAGATGTAATTCATGGCTCGTTGGTACGTTGCACCGGCATTCTTCAGCCCAAATGTCATGACCACATACTCGAACAAGCCCACCGAACCCGGTACTATGAAGGCAGTCTTGTGTATATCTTCCGGAGCCATGAAAATCTGGTTGTAACCGGCATTGCCATCCATGAAGCTTAAAACCTTATGACCAGCCGCTGCATTGATCAACGTTTCAGCTACCGGCATAGGGTACTCATCCTTCGGAGTGGCTCTGTTGAGATCACGAAAGTCTATGGCGACGCGCCATCGGCCATCCTTCTTCTCCACAGGTACGATGCTAGATATCCACTCAGCATACCACGCATGGCTCGATGAACCCGGCGCTCAACATCTTCTCAATCTCCTTCTTGACTTCTTCTAGAATTTCGGCCTTCATCTGCCGTGCTCGTTCTTGGAATGGCCGAAATCCTTTCTTAAGAGGTAGCCGATGCTCAATGATGCTCTGTCTAGCCGGGCATCTCCGTATAATCCCGGGCAAAACAATACGGGTATTCTTTCAACAAAGCTATCATCGGGCCCCTCGGATGCGGATCTAACTTTTTGTCGATAAATGTTGGTCGTGGCTTATCCCCAGGACCAATGTCGATCTCTTCTAGCTCATCAGCTGACGTAAACCCATATCCTAGCTTTCCGTCTCCTGTTAAATCGACGTTGAACACAGGCAGAACGTATGGCGAGGATAATTTTGGCCGATTGCTGGAATCGGCCTCCATGTCGATTGAATTGCTCAATGAAGGTTTACAACTTGTAAGTGCTCCCTTACAGGAGGGAGTCCCCCTACCACGACTACGTGACATGTTTGAAGTGAGATCCTTGCTTTTTATTTTTTGGGGCCGATCGCAGGGATCGGCCTTGCCACGTGTGTCGATGGATGTTGCTCTTGCTACGCTATCAGGCCGGTGGATAAGACCAGCCCTTGGTCTTCCGAGTCCCAAATGTTTTTTGTCACCTCGATGCGATCACAGCCGTCCAAACTAATTCCAGAGAGCGGCCCTTGGTCTTCCGAGTCCCAAATGTTCATGCCGGCTATCGAGACATCGATCGAGTCATCTGCATGTACGACTTCTACGTCGTCTCCATCCCACTGTATCAGGCATTGGTGCATTGTAGATGGAATGCAGCAGTTGGCGTGAATCCAATCCCTTCCTAGCGAGGACGGCGTAGGTGCTCTTGCTCGTCGACGATGAAGAATGTTGTTGGGATCGTCTTTCGGCCTATGGTTAGATCCACGTTCGGGACACCTTGCGTCCACGATGCTTGGCCGTTGAAGTCGTTTAGTGTGACGTTGGTCTTGATCAGACCGGCACTGGAGCGTCCCAAACGCCGTAGCATGGAATATGGCATTATATTGACCGCCGCTCCCGTGTCAACCAACATCCTGCCGACGGGCTGCCCATTGACATAACCTTTTAGGTACAGGGCCTTCATGTGTTTGTAGCCCTTCTCCCGTGGCTTTTCAAAGATGACGGGCTGTGGACCGCAGTCAAACTGTGCTATCGGCACTTCTTCAGTTCCTGGAGCACGAAACTCCGATGGAAGGATGAACACCATGTTTGTGCCAGCCGATGTACTCACATCGGCTTTTTCTTGCTTGGGACGCCAAACTTTCTTTGGTGGACGACTCTCTTCATCCAAAGTCTGCTGAATTTTCACGGCCAGATCGGGCCGCGCTTTCCTCAACGTGTTCAAGTATCGCGCTTCGGCTTGCTCCAAGCTACGTAGCCGCTGACCCTACGCTTTTGGGAGTGGCTGAGTCCATCGGGGCACCACCTTGGCCGGTGGTACCTATCCTCTTCTTCATCTTCTGACTCCTCAAAGTCTTCATCTTGAGAGGACTCATCTTGTTTGTTCTGTGGCGGGAGAGGCCCTAGATGCTTGAAAACTGAAACTTCCCCTGCATCCTTCTTCCGGCGTCTACACTCCGGGCAGTTGTCGATTGTAGGCAATCGGCTCATCCCTGAATCCTAGCAG
The DNA here is from genome assembly GCF_022539505.1 of Lolium rigidum. Taxonomy (NCBI): domain Eukaryota; kingdom Viridiplantae; phylum Streptophyta; class Magnoliopsida; order Poales; family Poaceae; genus Lolium; species Lolium rigidum. Next base: position 21,141 of record NW_025900229.1, read on the forward strand.
TGTTTAAAGAAGGGACAGTCCCAGTGTCTATCCATGTCTTCCTGCTCGCTTGACCTCTCCTTAGCGCGGTGCTCACGTCCTTCGTTGTCTCTGTCATGCCGACGGTACCTTCTATTGTCTACATCAGACCGATGATCTCTTTCGTCATCTCTGTCAAATGCTCGCCGACGTCGGTCATACTGATACTCATATTTGTTAAGGAGATGCGTGGAGAGTGGTTTTTTATATCGCACGCTTCTCACTTGTTCCTCGGTGAGGTACCGTCTGTCATCATATCGGGGCCGGTCGCGTGGATCGGCCTCCTCCTTTTCCTTGTTGCGGGAGTGACTGCTTTCCTCTTTATCCTTGTCATGGTGGCGCACAGGCCCTGCCATGTTGACATCGAACGAGAAATCCAGTCGACGCCTCGCGGAGTGGTTAGGTTCCTGTTATCACCAGAATTTGACCGGATCAGAGGTGGGCCGCGATTAAGATGGGCTTGAAGAATATACATGGAAGAAATACATGAATCGGCCTTATATGCAAAGTTTGGGCTAGTTTGCCGTGTATACGTAATATAGTAGGATACGTGTCGGTTAGATAGAGTTTGGCTCGTGCACGGTTGGGATTATTCCCACGATAGAAAGTCTACGGACTATAAATATGTATCTAGGGTTTCGAAATAAACAACAATCACGTTCACCACAAACCAATCTAGGCGCATCGCCAACTCCCTTGTCTCGAGGGTTTCTTCCGGGTAAGCATCATGCTGCCTAGATCGCATCTTGCGATCTAGAGCGATACACGTTTATTCGCTGTTCATGCGTTGCTCGTGTCGAAGCCTTGTTGATGGCGAGCAACGTAGTTATCATAGCTGTGTTAGGGTTAGCATTGTTTCATCATATCATATGCTTTCGTCCGTGCAACCCTTAGACGTCTAGCCACCCTTACACCTATCTTAGGTGTAAGGGCGGCACCTCGCTTGATCATTATTTAGTAGATCCGATCCGTTATGATTGCTCCTTGTTCTTCAAGGATTAGTTTAATATCCGCATAGTTAGGCCTTACAAACGGGTTGAAGGATCCGGTGGCACGTAGGGTGTAGTTTGCTAGCCCTAGACGGGATGTTCCGGGGATCAACTTCATGTTGGTTTTTAGGCCTTGTCTAGGGTCGGTTTATGATCACCGTGCGTGGCCGCCGAGCTCAATTACGCGTAGGATGTTCCGATTATGTGGTGAAAACCCTAAATCGTAGTAGGTCGTTTTAGCTTTATTTTGATCAAGCGGGACCACCATGTGATCGTACACCTCGTACGAATCATGGGTGGATCGGCTCCTTGAGCCGATTCACGGGACAACTCGAGAGCCGATCGAGGATCGTATTTAATGTTTACGTGTATGCCATGCAGGAAACTAAGCGAGGCAAATCCATCACCTTCCCGGCCAGGTATAGGTCGGGTGGCACGCCCTTGCACCGGCATCGGACGTGCGTGCCGAGTCTTTGCGGGCCGTCGCTCGAGGGACCGGGGCCAGCCGCAGCCACGGGAGCCTCCCGGCTCTCTTGTGTTGCCCGTCGCTGCTCGCCGGTGGGTTTCGACCGCAACACATTCGGCACGCCGGTGGGACAGTCTTCGACATCAACCGCATCACCATCTACATCTGAGATGGCGGAAGGCACTCCAGTCACGTACGAGGATCTCACTGAGGAGCTCAAGAAGAAGTATGACGAGGTCAAAGCGATCCTCGAAGCCGACCTCATCGGTCTTTCCAGAGAACCCGCTCACACGGCATCAGGTGGAAAGGGTTCTCACCGAAGGCGCGCTCGATGGAGTGGACCTGTCCGCCCGTCGGAAGAACGCACCGGGTCTCTGCGTCGGGAGATTAATTTCATGGTAGCTCATTCGCTGCACCGCCATTCGAGAGCCTGGTGAACACTTTGGAGCGTGTCGCTCTTCGGGTGATCCAGGAAATCATGAGGCATCGGTACTCTCCGTCGGGACCAGCTCTAGGGACTCACCAAGGAGAGATGCCACTCCGAGTCCCGACCACCGCTGCCATTCGCGTTGGCAGCACCAGAAGTGCCGAGTTCACCGGCATACGTCGTCTACAAGATCGGTGGTGTCCCTAGTGATTACCAGTTCTTGCATGAGGCGCCTAAGGAGATCCCTCACGGATATACGTGCACATACGTGCCAGGCTGACGATGTCGGGCACTCACAAACCGAGCTGCAACGAGCGGGGACTTCGGAACGAGCGGGGAGGAACTTCGGGAAAAGATCTTGAGAAGCAGACGTGGCTAGCTAAGTATGCCACTCCGATAAACCTCCAGAGCCCAACTCCTGCAGTTGGCTCAGAGCTTGAGAAACAAGCATGGCTGGCTAAGTATGCCACTCCGGCAAATCTTCAGAGTTCGACTCCTGCAGCCAGCACCGCGGATCAGATCAGTACAATCTTGAGAGACCAGTTCGGCATGGTGCCGAAAAGGAGGGCAATCGGCTATTCCAAGCCGTACCCCAACGAGTACGAGTGTCGGGGGGAAGACCCCGGGTAGGGCAATGGACGCGGAGCAGCCGGCTAGAGGCTGGCCGGCTCGCGGCAAAGGCCGGTTGAGGAGCAGCCGGCTGGAGCCGTGGCCGGCTGCCTCGGAAGCCGGCTGGCTCTAAGTCCTAGTCGGCCTGGCTACGGCCATCTGCGCTGTGGCTAGGCAGGCTTCTACAAGCCATATCCGACTGGGTTCTATACCTCAGACCGACTCGAGGCTGGCGAGTCTTGCATGAGAAGGAACTGGGTAGGTGGTCCGGGTTCAAAGGTCCACGGCCGACCTCACTTACCGTAAAGCACGGGGCACCGTAGGGCAACGGTGCCGCATGGCGGACAGGCCATCATCGCCTACGCCGGTCCGTGCACGGCTACGAGGCATGATGGCGACGAGGGACATCTCCTCGCCATGCCGCCGACCTCCTGCGGCGGACGGGACAGGCCACTACGCCTCAACGGCTCCATGACGTCAACGCCTCGGGAAGGAGCGGAAGCCGGAGCCGGCCAAGCCGGCCGATGAGCCGTAGGGACTTACGTGTAAAGTGCCAGTTCCTATATAAGCTGGGCTACCCCCCTCGTGCGGGGGACGATCGATCATTCCTACTTCACTCTAGACTTAGCGCTGCCCTGTGAGAGAGACCTTCGTCTACCTTAGCCTCCCAGGGGCAGCCGGATACAGCTCTAGGAGCACCATTGTATTGTGATATCATCTTATACACACATAGCAGAAGTAGAGGTGTTACCTCCATCGGAGGGCCTCGAACCTGGGTACGTCGCCGTGTCGCTCGTTCCCATACCCGCATCCGGATACCGCCGTGAGTCCACTAGGAACCACCTTCTTTAGCCACCCTATGGCATATGCCGTGACGATACCACGACATTTGGCGCCCACCGTGGGGCCTTCAGCGTCCGCGGCCGGTGTCTTCATCCGGACGGGCCTCACCATCACCACCGGCGAGCGGGTCGCTTCGGGCTTGATGCCGGAGATTCGGCTCCCTCGGCTGCATCGGCAACAACGCTGGCTGCGCCGCCGACAGGCCATTTCCTGCCGGCGGCGACATCATCGGCTTCGGCGGCCGACGTCTACGTCGCCACCGTCGCACCACCGCGCTATCCGCGCCGGATCCTGCGGCTGCGCAAGCCCTCCCCCGGAGCCGGCGCCGGCCTCACCGCGGCCGGCCCCGCATCATGCACGAGGTCATGGCGGCCGGCGACGAGCAGCCCGCCAAGTCCACGCGCGTTCGCGGCCCGACACTGGAGCGCAACGTCGGCGGGCATGCATCCGCATCAGGCGCAAAGCCGCCACCACCACCATCCCGGCTGGAAGAAGTCCGGGCAAAGCTGAGCACTCCGCTCACCACCGGTGCCGGCACCGATGCCGCCACCGTCGAGGCGGACACTGGAGCGCACCGCGTGCTCCTCCTCAAGCGGACCGAGGAGCTGGCTGCTGCTAAGCGCCGGTGGGACATCACCCGAGCGCAGTACAACCGCGCCCACGGCCTCACCCCGGGCGGCGACAACCCCGGCCGAGCCGGCCGGATCCGCCGCGAGGCCGCGACCTAGGCGCCGAGATCGACCGCGACGGCGCGGACACACCGGCTCCGTCAATGGAGCTGCCCATCTACAACACCCCCGACAAGAACATGCTCGCGGCCGAAGCCGCCCGCAGAAGAGCTGCACCGCCTCGAGGGCGAAGAGTTACGCCGCCGGACTACACGGGTGGACGAGTTGTCGAAGGCTGCCAACAAGCGATCGAAAGACCCCGAGTACGCCCAAGACCCTAGAGCTTCTCACGCTCGTGGTGCCGCAGGCAACGCCAGGGACACGGCCGAGTCCATCTCCCCAACGCCAAGCCGGCGCAACGACTCCCGCGCCACGCATGCGAGCTCAAGCCGGCCGAGCCGCCAACCAGGCGGCGGCAGCAGCCGCAGTCGGGCCCCACCAAGCCGGAACCAGGAGCAAGACTCCGAGCCTCGACGCCCACACCGGCCGGCTCCGGAAGCCAGCGGCGCTCGCCAGCCAGCACATACCCGGCTGGGCCCGCGCATCGAGCCGACAGACGCCCGAGATCGCCTCGACCGGCTGGTCGAATCCCGCATTGCGGAAGAAGAGGGGCCAGCCGGCCCAAAGTGCTTCGGGCCCCGCACCGCCAATGAGCCCATGATTGACGGCTTCCAGCTCCCGCGCGACACCCCCAAGTACTACGGCACCGCCAAGCCGGAGGACCGGGCTGCCGGACTACTCCACCGCCGGTCGGCATCGCCCGGGGCAACAAGCGGCTGGGCGGTGCGCTATTCCCCCGATGCTTGGTCGGCTCCGCCGCACCGGCTCAACAACCTGCCGGCCGGCGGCATCAACGGCTGGCTGGATTTCGAAGAGGCCTTCATCGGCAACTTCACCGGCACCTATCGCCGGCCGGGTCGCCCTCAACGGCTTGAGATGTGCAAGCGGGGCCCGGACGAGACGGACCGCACATACCTGACGCGCTGGTGCGAAATGCGCAACTCCTGCGAGGGTGTGCATGAGATCCGAGCCATCGGCTTCTTCATGGGAGGCCGTCGGCCCAACACCATGCTTGTGGCACAAGCTACGCCGCGGCGACCCCAAGTCGATGGCCGCCTTGATGGCCATCGCCGACAAGTTCGCGCTGGCTGAGGAAGCCGGCAAGGCGCCGGCTGATATTTCACCGGCCCCAGCAAGACGGGACAACAACAAGCCGGCTGAGCACAAGCCGGCCGAGGGCGGCTCGCATGGCAGCCGGTGGGATAATTACCGCGGCAAGCGGCACAACGACCAGCCGGACCGCCGGTACGGCTCCGCCCATGTGGCAGCCGTGTCAGACCACGCGGCGGCTGGCGGAAGCCGGCGCCAGAAGCAAACAGACCGGCCCTGGAAGCCGAAGTACACCTTCGAGCGGATGCTCGACTCGCCGTGCAAATACCACGGCGGCAAGAACCCCTCCAACCACACCACCCGCGACTCGCCACTTCATGAAGCGGCCGACAAGCGGTGAACCCTCTCCGCCCCCACCCCCGCCTCCTCCAGCCGGCGGGCCGGGTGGCCAAGGCGGCGCAGAGAACGCCAACCTCGAGCACCACGAGGCTAACCAAGTGCAACATGGCCGCTACCTGTCCGAGGATGCCACCTACATCATCTTCACCTCCGAGCCCGAGGACAAGACGAGCCAGCAGAGCCGTTCCCTCGAGGTCAACGCGATCATCCCACCGGTCCCCCGGTACCTAAACCGGTCGGAGCGAGGCCATCACCTTCGATCGCCGCGACACACCGGCTGTCCTGCCGAAGCCGGGCAGCTACGCCATGGTCCTCGACCCCACCATCGGCACGACTCGGCGCGGCGTGCGCTTCTCGCGCGTCCTCATCGACGGGGCAGCGGCATCAACATCCTCTACCGCGACACCGCCCGCAAGCTAGGCAACCAAGAAGCGAGCTGCGTCCCACCCCCACCGTCTTACATGGCATCGTGCCAGGCCACTGCTGCCAGCCGATCGGCCGGATCACGCTGGAGGTGATGTTCGGGAAGCCGGATCACTTCCGCACCGAAAGGATCGAGTTCGAGGTTGTGGACCTCGTGAGCCCCTACCACGCGCTCCTGGGCAGGCCAGCCCTGACCAAGTTCATGGCGGTGCCCCACTACGGGTACCTGAAGATGAAGCTGCCTGGCCCTAAAGGGGTCATTGATACGTCCAAAACGTATCTACTTTCCCGAACACTTTTGCTATTGTTTTGCCTCTAATTTGTGTATTTTGGATGCAACTAACACGGACTAACGCTGTTTTCAGCAGAACTGTTCTGGTGTCTCGTTTTTGTGCAGAAATCCAACTTTCGGGAAAAACCTCGGGATTTTGACGAAAGGGCCTATTTTCCCGAATACGACGGAGCCGGAAGGACAATTGAAGTGGAGGCCCGAGGGCCCCACACCATAAGGCGGCGCGGCCTAGGGGGGCGCGCGGCCCTATGGTGTGGCCCCCTCGGCTGGCCTCCGATGCCCCCTTCGGACTACTTATTCGCCTCGACCTAAAACGCACGGGGAGAAGTCGAAGTCGCCGGAAACCCTCCGGAACGCCGCCACATCGCGAAACTCCGTCGCGGGAGCCGAAGTCTCCGTTCGGCACTCCGCGGGACGGGGAATTGGAGGAGATCATCACCGCCATCACCGCCAACGCCTCTCCATCAACCAGCCATGTTTCCCCCATCCATGTGTGAGTAATTCCCCGCTCGTAGGCCGAAGGGGATGGTAGGGATTGGATGAGATTGGTCATGTAATAGCATAAGATTGTTAGGGCATAGTGCTTAGTGTCCGTAGATGGTACTTTTATGATATTGTTGCAACTTGTTATGCTTAATGCTTGTCACTAGGGCCCGAGTGCCATGATCTCAGATCTGAACATGTTATTGATTCATGAAGATATTCGTTGTTTATGATCTTACACGCAAGTTGTATACACATGTCGTTGTCCGGAACCAATGGCCCCGAAGTGACGAAATCGGGACAACCGGAGGGAATGGTAGCGGTGTGAGGATCACATGTGTTCACGGAGTGTTAATGCTTTGCTCCGGTACTCTATTAAAAGGAGTACCTTAATATCCAGTAGTTTCCCTTGAGGCCCGGATGCTACCGGCTGGTAGGACAAAAGATGTTGTGCAAGTTTCTCATTGCGAGCACGTACGACTATAATTGGAACACATGCCTATTGATTGATTAGTACTTGGATACCGTTTTATTATTATCTGCAAATTCCCTGCTATGATTGTTACATGAGTTTCTCTCATCCATGCAACGCCCGTCATCCGTCCCCGTGCCGACGGTATTTTAATCCTGCTTGTTTACTATAATCACTACTGCTTGTCTTTGTTACTCTGCTTCTTTGTTATTTTACTACTGCTATCGCTATAAAACCGTTACTATCGATAAACTCTTGCGAGCAAGTCTGTTTCCAGGTGCGAGCTGAATTGACAACTCCGCTGTTAAGGCTTTCAAGTGTTCTTTGTCTCACCTTGTGTCGAATCAATAAATTGGGTAATACTTCCCTCGAAGACTGTTGCGATCCCCTATACTTGTGGGTCATCAAGACTATTTTACGGCGCCGTTGCCGGGGAGCATAGCTTTATTTGGAAGTTCACTTGGATTGATATTGTTCGCTGCAAATTCGCCATCATGGGTAAAACTCGCGATACTAAGGTCGCCATATTACCATCCACTACAAGAAAAGGTACAACTCTGAGTACCTCTGCTGCTCTTGATTCACCATCTGTGATTGATAAACTTGTTTCACCGCCACATGCTTCACTTGCTTGGTACTTCGCTGAATACTGAAAACTCTCATAATACTGATAATATTTCTGTTGTGCTTGATGATAGTGGTTCATTGGGAACTTTTCTAGATGCTTCAATTGCTAGATCTAGACAAATAGAAAATACTGAAACTCCTGATGTTACTACACCTGTTAATTCACCTGAACTAGAATACTCTAGTGATGATCTTGATGAAGATTATGTGGAACTTGATGATGATTTTATTGAAAAATGCAATGCTACTACTGATGCAAGAAAAATTAAAAAGTTGCTTGCAGAACATACTGTTAGATATAAACCTGTCTCCCGATCCTAAATTTGCCACATCTCCTATAAACATTAGGGATAAAGATTATGATTTTTCTCTTGATCTATCTCATATAGCTATTGTTGAGAAAACACCCTTTTGTGGTACTGAAAAAGAAAGTGCTGTTGAACACATGACTGAGTTATCTACTTTGAGTAGCTTGTTTTCTGATGATGTTAAGAAGCGTACTTGCTTTGTTGCTAAAATCTTTCCATTCTCATTAAACGATGACGCTAAAACTTGGTATAATAGTTTGCCACCTAGTTCTATTAAAAGTCCAAAAGAATTGCTTGCTGTTTTCTTCCGGAAATACTTTCCTGCTAGTGCTCAACATGTCTGCTTTGCGGAGAGTTTATAATTTTGATCAAGGAGATGAAGAGAAATTGCACGAGGCTTGGGCAAGATTTTGCTCTCTTATTAGAGCTCGCGCGACCATGATTTAGAAAAGCATGATCTACTTGATATATTTTATAGTGGACTAACCATTGAGTCTAGGGCATACCTGGATAGTTGTGCTTGGTTGTGTTTTCAGGAAAAGAACTCCGGACGACGCTCGAAGAATTATTGGCTAAAATAGGCCGGAATTATGATGATTGGACTACGCTCGAACCAACTCCAACGCCAATAGTGAAGAAGAGGGGTTTAATTAAATTGAATGATGAAGATATGAGGGAAGCCAAGAAGTCTCTCAAGGAGAAAGGTATTAAATCCGAAGATGTGAAGAATCTACCTCCCATAGAAGATATATGTGAGATAATTCCCCTTCATCCATGATTGAGGTAAATTCCCTTCAACGCTTTACTAGGGAAGATATTCCAGTATTCAAAACCTCCTGCGCAATGCTTAGATGAGTTTGATAATTATATTGTTAAGCAAGAAAATTTTAATATGAGAGTAGAGAATCATCTAATGGAAAATTCTCAAGCTATTAGTGAATTGCATGATATTGTGGAGAGAACCTCCAATGATGTTAAGATGCTTGTTAAACATTTTCATATGGTTCAAACTCAAATTGATCAACTCACTAAAGTGCAAAATGACTTGTTAGGAAATAATGCTAAAGAAAAACATGCTTATGAAGTAACAACTAGAGGTGGTGTCTCTACCCGAGGATCCTCTATATCCCGAAGGGCATCCCAAAAGAATTGAACAACATTCTCAACAAACTAAACCTAGAGCTCATTCTAAGAAAAAGAAAAAGAAACATAAAAATGTTGTAGAATCCTCTGAACTTGCTAATGATCCTAACAGTATTTCTATTTCTGATGCTGAAACTGAAAGTGGTAATGAACATGAGGAAGATAATGATAAGAATGATACTCCCGATAAAGAAGAGGTTGAAAAAGAACACGAAAAGCATGCTAAAAATAAAAAGTATACTAAAGAAGATTTTATTGCTGAGAAACATGGTAATGAAAGAGAACCTTGGGTGCAAAAGCCAATGCCTTTTCCTGCTAAGAAACTAAAATCAAAGGAAGAGGAACACTATAATAAATTCTGTGATTGGATGAAACCTTTATTCTTGCAAATCCCTTTGATCGATGCTATTAAATTGCCTCCTTATTCAAAGTATATGAAAGATATTGTTACTAACAAAAGGAAAATCCCCAATGAGGAAATTTCCACTATGCTTGCTAATTACTCTTTCAATGGCAAAGTTCCAAAGAAGTTGGGCGACCCAGGTATACCTACTATTCCTTGTTCTATTAAGAATAATTATGTTAAAACTGCTCTATGTGACTTGGGCGCCGGTGTTAGTGTTATGCCTTTTTCTATTTATAAGAGACTTTACTTAGATAAGTTGATACCACCTGATATATGTTTGCAAATGGCTGATAAATCTACTGCTATTCCTGTTGGGATATGTGAGGATGTTCCTGTTCAAGTTACTAATAACTGCTTGATATTAACTGATTTTGTTGTGTTGGAAATGCCTGAAGATGATAATATGTCTATTATTCTTGGGAGACCTTTTCTTAACACCGCAGGGGCTGTTATTGATTGCAATAAAGGAAAGGTTACTTTCAATGTTGATGATAAGGAACATACCATCTATTTCCCCAAGAGGATTGAAAAAGCGTGCGGAGTTAATACTATTTCTAATGTGAGAACTATCAAAGTGGGAACTATTGATTGACCTATATATGAGCCTAAAGAAAAATATCAAACTCTTGTGATTGGATCCATATCAATACAATTCAAGAAAATGAAGAAGTTCAAATTTGGAGAATTGTTCAAGAAAGGAACAACCAGCACCGGGAGGCCTTCTAGGACCGCCACCCAAATTAGGCGGTCGTACAATGAGGACATCATCGCGCCCGAAGAGGACAATGGGGCTCCTAATGCCTCATCCTTCCCATGTTATGATTTTCTGACAAATGCAGGGATATTGGATGATTTCTTCACCCTTGTCAACAGGGCGGGCTTAACCACCTACGTTGGTGATGAAAGGGAGCAATACTACATGCTCACCAAAATTTTTGTCGAGAGCTTCAAGTTCCAAAACACTGAATATAATCCGACGGTTGCATTCAAGATCTATGGTACTCCTGTTACTATGGAATTGGAAGACATTTTGTCGTGCATTGGATATTGCCCCTGTAGGTACAGCAAGGAGGATCGATAACAACCCTCGGGACTTGTTGGAGCTCTATCGAGGGATCACCAATGATGACTGTCGCACCATTCAGCGGGGCAAGATAAGGAACATTCAACTCCCCGCCATTAAATATTTTGCATATTACGTTGCCACTAGCATACTTGGTAGGGAGAACACTAGCAATATTTCTAGTTACCATCTTGCTTTCTTGAATATTGCACTTACTCGGACGGACATCTTATCATCTTGGTTCTCTTATTGCTCGCCGCTTGTCTACCAAGGGGCCTATTTTTGGAGGAACTATTGCACTTGCGCATTTTAACACATTTAGAGCTTCCTATTGATCCTAATGATGTGCCATTAACCCCTAGGAGGGTTGATATCATTGCTATGAAAAGCCATCAATTTGTTACCACCGAGTCTACTTTAGATAATATGGCCTATAGAATGTTGTTTGCTGACGGGGATGAGAAAGAAATCCCTCTTCCCCAGCCAGGTTTGTTCAATATTGACAGGCAACCATGGTCGCGCACTAAGGAGGAGGTGGATGAACATATGAAGATACAAGATTTCCATCAGCAGCATGACTCCGAGGACGCCGAGCCCTCCTACGATTACACCGTCACGTATCCGGGTGCTTCTTCTAGCACATACCCGGAATATGATCCATCTTCGTCGTACCACGGAGACACTACCTCATGGTCTCGATGGGGTTGAACTCCACTTAGGCCAAAAGCCTAAGCTTGGGGGGAGGTATACCGGCATCACTCATTCTTTGCATATTATTATTGCTGGATACTTGTATATACTTGTTTAGTCTCTTTGAGTGGTTTTCTAATGAGAGGAAGATGATATCTGGGGAAGTGCTGCCTGAAAACAGATTCTGGACTGTTACCGTAAAAATTCGTGCGCACAGCCAGAACGTTATTTTGCGAAGCCAATTTTTGTGCATGTTCCCCAGGTTGTTATCTAACTTTCATTAGTTGAACACTTTTTGAACTGAGCAACGTAAGATTTTTGTAAAAATCGATTTCTGTACTGCTGTCAGGTTTTGGCAGATTTCTGCCATCTCGCTTTTCTGTGTTTCTTTTAGTTTGCTATTTCTTGTTTCCACTTTGTTTCTTTCCCAAAACACAAAAAGACCAAAAATATTTCTGTTGTTTCTCTTCATCATTTGTTTATCTTGGTTTCTTGCATTTGTTTCGCTTTATTTTCTATTGCTAGTTTGCTATAAGAAAACCCAAAAAGATTTTGCTTTGTTTGCTTGTTTCCTTTTGTTCTTGTTCTCAAATTCGAAAACACCAAAAATATTTGCTGTTCTTCTTTGGTTTGTAAAGTTCATTATGAGTTCAATGGTCTTCGGTGGCTGGAGCGTGGTTTTCATTTCATATTATCCAAGCGACACAAGTGAAAAGGCAATAATGACGATCTACGACAATCTGATTGTGGTGAGAGGCTGGTATGAACTCTATTTGTTTTCATTTTTGTACATATACTCGTACATGTGAGCATGCTTAGTTGGTTCATGTGAGGTATATGTTATTTAAGAAAGTCTAATAGTTCATGATCTCTCATGATTAGCTCCAATCTATTAATATGAGTAGCATGTCATGGATGTTTGCTTGCATTGTTTTATTCATAAGTAAGTATGGCATTGTGGTATCCTCCTCTGAATAATTCATTTATATTGACTTGGCACATGCTCACGCATGCATATTACTGAACAAAATTCCATTAAGCCTCAATGATTTACATTGCTTCAGAGTTCTTGTATCACTTTTATGCCTCAGTTAATTTATTTTGCCGCAAGCATGATTATGACGATTCTTGCTCTCTTGATTTGTCGCTCCCTAGTCTTTTTGCTAGCCTTCACTTGTACTGAGCGGGAAAGCTGCTCGTGCCTCCAAACACATGAAACCCAAGTTATTCCAGAGTGTCCACCATAAATACCTATGCATGGCATTTCAAACCATTCCAAGTAAATTCTCATGCGCTACCTTTAAAATCTTCAAAATGCTTCTTAATTTGTGTTAATGTTTCATAGCTCATGAGGAAGTATGTGGTGTTTAGCTTTCAACCTTGTCATTTACTTTTGACGGACTCTCATATGGAATGGTGGCACATCCGCTTATCCAATAATTTTGCAAAAAGAGGCGGCAATGGGATTCCCGAGTCCCGAATTAATTAACTTAAATAGACACTCCTCCATGGTTTGTGATTGTTGGACGGCACCCGAAGGATTCGGTTAGCCATGGCTTGTGTAAGCAAAGGTTGGGGGGGAGTGTCATCATCATAATAAAACTAAACTAAAAAGGCACTCCTTCATGGTATGTGATTGTTGGCAGGCACCCGAGGATTCGGTTAGCCATGGTTTGTGTAAGAAAGGTGGGAAGGAGTGCCGCATAAAAATGCAAATAATTCATGGGAGCCGCTCTTGGGAGTCCGGTTGGGGAGGTAGTTGGTGTACCCATTACCATTCGTTGACAACAACAAACACCTCTCAAAATAATTTTACTCTCGCTTTACAAATGAAAAGCTCTAGCGCATGTTAATCCCTGCTTCCCTCTGCGAAGGGTCAATCTTTTACTTTTATGTTGTGTCTCCATTACTTCTTTGAGCACTTTCTTGAGAGCACAAGCTGTCATTCTTAGTATAATATGCTTGTCTCAAAATATGATTGATTGTGGTATAACTTTGATGCTTTTATCTTTGACAATCACTACTTCTAGTCTTTCTATGAACTCCAGAGGTGCCCGGGCATTTATGTTTTGCCGATCAAATACAGGCAAGCGAGATACCACTTTATCATATTCTCTTATGAACATTGCAATCCTGCTTGTATACATGATTCATGATGCTTATTATTAATTGTTGGTACCTCTTCATGATTGACATAGCTGTTAGATGATCTTATTTGCATGTACCTTATTATGAACTGCTCAAGTATTAGCCGTATCATGAGAATATATACATCATATGAGCAAATGTGTTCGTGAAAGTTCTTTTATCGCTCGGTTGTTAACCGAATTGCTTGAGGACAAGCAATAAGCTAAGCTTGGGGGAGTTGATACGTCCAAAACGTATCTACTTTCCCGAACACTTTTGCTATTGTTTTGCCTCTAATTTGTGTATTTTGGATGCAACTAACACGGACTAACGCTGTTTTCAGCGGAACGTTCCAGTGTCTCGTTTTTGTGCAGAAATCCAACTTTCAGGGAAAAACCTCGGGATTTTGACGAAAGGGCCTATTTTCCCAGAATACTGACGGAGCCAGAAGGACAATTGAAGTGGAGGCCCGAGGGCCCCACACCATAAGGCGGCGCTGCCTAGGAGGGGGCGCGCGGCCCTATGGTGTGGCCCCCTCGGCTGGCCTCCGACGCCCCCCTTCGGACTACTTATTCGCCTCGACCTAAAAACGCACGGGGAGAAGTCGAAGTCGCGTAAACCCTCCGTAACGCCGCCACATCGCGAAACTCCGTCGCGGGAGCCGGAAGTCTCCGGTTACGGCACTCCGCCGGGACGGGGAATTGGAGGAGATCATCACCGCCATCACCGCCAACGCCTCTCCATCAACCAGCCATGTTTCCCCCATCCATGTGTGAGTAATTCCCCCGTTGTAGGCCGAAGGGGATGGTAGGGATTGGATGAGATTGGTCATGTAATAGCATAAGATTGTTAGGGCATAGTGCTTAGTGTCCGTAGATGGTACTTTTATGATATTGTTGCAACTTGTTATGCTTAATGCTTGTCACTAGGGCCCGAGTGCCATGATCTCAGATCTGAACATGTTATTGATTCATGAAGATATTCGTTGTTTATGATCTTACTGCAAGTTGTATACACATGTTGCTGTCCGGAACCAATGGCCCCGAAGTGACGAAATCGGGACAACCGGAGGGAATGGTAGCGGTGTGAGGATCACATGTGTTCACGGAGTGTTAATGCTTTGCTCCGGTACTCTATTAAAAGGAGTACCTTAATATCCGATAGTTTCCCTTGAGGCCCGTGCTGCTACCTGGCTGGTAGGACAAAAGATGTTGTGCAAGTTTCTCATTGCGAGCACGTACGACTATAATTGGAACACATGCCTATTGATTGATTAGTACTTGGATACCGTTTTATTATTATCTGCAAATGCCCTGTTATGATTGTTACATGAGTTTCTCTCATCCATGCAACGCCCGTCATCCGTCCCCGTGCCTACAGTATTTTAATCCTGCTGTTTACTATAATCACTACTGCTGTCTTTGTTACTCTGTCGTTGTTATTTTACTACTGCTACTTGCTATAAAGCTGTTACTATCGATAAACTCTTGCGAGCAAGTCCGTTTCCAGGTGCAGCTGAATTGACAACTCCGCTGTTAAGGCTTTCAAGTGTTCTTTGTCTCCCCTTGTGTCGAATCAATAAATTGGGTAATACTTCCCTCGAAGACTGTTGCGATCCCCTATACTTGTGGGTCATCAGTCATCACCGTAGCCGGCGACTACCGCCGCTCCATGGACTGCGCCACGCAGAGCTCCAAGATGGCCCAGACGCTGGTCATCGCGACTGAGAAGCAGCTCATCCACGACGCCGTCGCCCTGGCTAAAGCCGCGCAGGCGGATATGCCGGCTGTGGGCAACCCGGCTGGAACGACCCACTTCCAGCCGGCCGACAACACCAAGAAGATCCTGCTCGACCCGGCGCAGCCGGACAAGTTCGTCACCATCGGGGCCGGCTTGAGCAGGAAATAGGAAAGCGAGCTCACCAGCCTTCCTCCGTGAGAATCGGGACATCTTCGCATGGTCTCCAAGGGACATGCCGGGTGTGCCGAGGAGTTGGATGAGCACCACCTCCACGTCGAGCCCGAAGCTAAGCCGGTGAAGCAGCCCCTCGGGCGCTTCGCCGAAGAAAGAAGGAAGGCCATCGGTGAAGAGATCGCCCGGCTCCTCGCAGATCGGCTTCATCATGGAAGTGCTCGCACCCGGACTGGTTAGCAAACCCGGTCCTGGTTTTGAAGAAGAACGGCTCTCGGCGCATGTGTATCGACTACACCAGCCTCAACAAGGCGTGCCCGAAGGACCCCTTCCCCTCGCCGCGCATAGATCAAGTTATAGACTCGATCGCCGGCTGTGAACCGTTGTCTTTTCTAGATGCCTATTCAGGCTACCACCGAATTCCTTTGAATCCGGCTGATCAAATAAAGACTTCGTTCATTACCCCGTATGGGGCTTACCGCTACACGACTATGCCATTCGGCTTGAAAAACGCAGCGCCACCAACCAAAGGTGCATGCAAAAGTGTTTGCAGGATCAAATCGGCAGTAAATGTTCACTCATATGTGGATGATGTCGTTGTAAAAACCAAGGAGATGCCTACCCTCCTTGATGACTCGAGAGAAACCTTCACCAATCTGCGAAGATTCCGGATGAAGCTCAACCCGGCCAGGTGCACGTTCGGCATGCCGGCCGGCCAACTCCTCGGGCTACCTCGTCTCTCGCCGAGGAATCGAAGCCAACCCGGAGAAGATCGGT
The DNA here is from genome assembly GCF_022539505.1 of Lolium rigidum. Classification (NCBI taxonomy): domain Eukaryota; kingdom Viridiplantae; phylum Streptophyta; class Magnoliopsida; order Poales; family Poaceae; genus Lolium; species Lolium rigidum. The sequence goes on from NW_025900229.1 coordinate 37,392, forward strand.
GCCATTGAGAAGATGGAACTGCCGCAGTGCCTCAAGGACGTCCGGAAGTTCACCGGATGCCTGGCCTCCTTGAGCCGCTCGTCGGCCGAGCCGGGAGAGAAGGCACTGCCCTTGTACCAGCTTGCTGAAGAAATCGGACAAATTCGTCTGGTCACCGCAGGCGGATGAAGCCTTCCGTGACTTAAAGCGCGTGCTCTCAACCGCGCCCATCCTCGCATCGCCGGCTTCAATGGAGCCGATGCTGTTGTACATCGCTGCCACCAACCGAGTGGTTAGCGTCGTCCTGGTGGTGGAACGCAAGGAAGCCAGCAGGGAAGCCGGCAAGGAGCAGTCGGTCCAGCGCCCAGTCTATTACCTTAGCGAAGTGATGTCCCAGTCGAAGCAAAACTACCCCCACTACCAGAAGGTCACCTACGGCGTGTACATGGCGGCCAAGAAGCTCAAGCACTACTTCCAGGAGCATCCCATCAAGGTGGTGGCCACAACACCCTTGGCGGAAATCATCGGCAGCAAGGACGCCAATGGTCGGGTCGCCAAGTGGGCCCTGGAGCTAGCCGCCCACACCATCATCTACGAGCCACGCACAGCCATCAAGTCGCAGATCCTCGCGGACTTCTTCGTCGACTGGGCCGAGATGCAATACCTGCCGCCCGTGCTCGACTCCACGCACTCGGAAGCTGCACTTCGACGGCTCGAAGATGCGAAACGGCTTGGGAGCCGGCATCGTCGTCACCTCCCCCAAGGGAGATCGGGCTGGACTACGTCCCGCGAGATCCATTTCGCCACATCCAATAATGTGGCGGAGTATGAGGCGCTCATTCATGGGCTGAAGCTGGCCAAGGAGATAGGCGTGCGTCGCATCCTCTCGCTCGGCGACTCCGACTTGGTTATACAGCAAGCATCGGGCGACTGGGACGCGAAGGACGCCAACATGGCCTCGTACCGCTTCCACGTCCAGCAGCTGTCCGGCTTCTTCGATGGCTGTGAATTCCATCATGTGCCACGAGCAAACAATGAGGCGGCAGACGCCCTATCCAAGATTGGCTCAACCCGGCAAGCTATTCCGTCGGGCGTTGCCTTGGCGGTCCTCAAGAAACCGTCCATCATACCGTCACCAGACTCGGATTCGATATTCGTGCCGGCTGACCCGGGGGCTTCTCAGCCGAACCCGGGGGCTTCATCGCCCAAGTCGGGGGCTTATCAGCCGAACCCGCCGGCTCCACAGCCGAACCCGGGGGCTTCTCAGTCCAACGCGGGGGCTCCTCAGCCAAACTCGGGGGCTTCTCAGCCGAACCCGCCGGCTTCATAGCCGGACCCGGCGACCACGCAGTCAAAGCCGGAAGCTACGAAGATGGAGGCCTTGGTGGTCAGCGTATTTGAAATAAAATGCGTACCATCATGGGCACAAGAATTCCTCTCCTACCTCACCGATGGTGTGCTGCCCAATGACAGGGTTCAAGCCAGCGCAGATTGAGAGAAGGGCCAAGGCCTATACAATCATCAACCACGAGCCGTACAAACGCAGCGTAAGTGGGGTGCTCCAGACGGTGCGTCGAGCCGGCTGAAGGGATTGAACTCCTACGGGAAATCCATCGGGGTGAGTGCGGCCACCACGCCTCCTCCAGAGCCATAGTTGCCAAAGCCTTCCGGCACGGTTTTTATCGGCCGACTGCGCTCGTAGACGCAGAAGAACTGGTGAAGAAGTGCAACGGCTGCCAACGCTTTGCCAAGCAAAAGCACACGCCAGCTTCCGCCTTGAAGACCATCCCCATTACCTGGCCATTTGGGGCTTGGATATGGTGGGCCCATTCAAAACAGCCCGAGGCGGCATGACTCATCTCTTGGTGATGATTGACAAAATCACTAAGTGGATCAAAGCCAAGCCAATCAAGAAGCTGGACGGCTCCACAGCCGTCACATTCCTCAAGGAAATAATTGTGAGATACGGCTACCCTCATAGCATCGTCACCGACAACGGCAGCAACTTCGCCGAGGGCATTTTCAAACGCTATTGTGGGGAGATGGGGATCCGAATGGACCTATCGTCCGTGGCGCACCCGGAGTCAAACGGCCAAGTGGAGAAAGCAAACGGCTTGATCTTAGCCGGCATCCGGCCCCGGCCGGTGGAACCGCTTGAGCGCTCAGCCGGCTGCTGGATCGAAGAGCTGCCCAGCGTGTTGTGGAGCCTACGCACGACGCCAAACCGCTCAGTCGGCTTCACACCCTTCTTCCTCGTATACGGGGCCGAAGCCGTCCTGCCGACTGATATCGAGCACGACGCGCCAAGGATCAAGCTCTACACAGAAGCCGAAGCCAAAGAAGCTCGTGAAGATGGAGTCGACCTGGTCGAAGAGGTCCGGCTGATGGCCGAGTCTAGGTCCACCGTATACCAGCAAAGCCTCCGACGCTATCACAGCCGGAAGGTCCAGTCCTTAGCATTCCGAGAAGGAGACCTAGTGCTCCGACTGATCCAACGGACAGCTGGACAGCATAAACTGTCATCCCCATGGGAGGGTCCCTTCATCGTGAGCAAGGCAGTGAGGCAATGATTCCTACTATCTCATAGATGCCCAAGAGGCTAAGAAAAACAAGGCAAACAAAACCGACGAGGAGACTAAACGTCCCTGGAATGTCGGGTTGCTTCGACCATTTTATACTTGAGAGCAGGAATGTATGTATCCCGATACGTCTCCGACGTATCGATAATTTCTTATGTTCTATGCCATATTATTGATGATACCTACATGTTTTATGCACACTTTATGTCATATTCGTGCATTTTCCGGAACTAACCTATTAACAAGATGTCGAAGTGCCGATTGCTGTTTTTCTGCTGTTTTTGGTTTCGAAATCCTAGTAACGAAGTATTCTCGGAATTGGACGAAACAAAGACCCGGGGCCTATTTCGCCACGAACCTTCCGGAAGACCGAAGAGCATACGAAGTGGGGCCACGAGGTGGCCAAACCACATGGCGGCGCGGCCAAGGGGGGCCGCGCCGCCCTGTGGTGTGGGCCCCTCGTCGACCCTCCGACTCGCCCTTCCGCCTACTTAAAGCCTCCGTCGCGAAACCCCCGATGCGAAAAACCACGATACGGAAAACCTTCCGGAGACGCCGCCACCGCCAATCCCATCTCGGGGGATTCTGGAGATCTCCTCCGGCACCCTGTCGGAGAGGGGATTCATCTCCCAGAGGACTCTACGCCGCCATGGTCGCCTCCGGAGTGATGAGTGAGTAGTTCACCCCTGGACTATGCGTCCATAGCAGTAGCTAGATGGTTGTCTTCTCCTCATTGTGCTTCATTGTTGGATCTTGTGAGCTGCCTAACATGATCAAGATCATCTATCTGTAATACTCTATGTTGTGTTTGTCGGGATCCGATGGATAGATAATACCATGTTATGTTAATTATCAAGTTATTACATATGTGTTGTTTATGATCTTGCATGCTCTCCGTTATTAGTAGAGGCTCTGGCCAAGTTGATGCTAGTAACTCCAAGAGGGAGTATTTATGCTCGATAGTGGGTTCATGCCCGCATTGACACCGGGACGATGATGAGAAAGTTCTAAGGTTGTGTTGTGCTTGTTGCCACTAGGGATAAAACATTGATGCTATGTCCAGAGGATGTAGTTATTGATTACATTACGCACCATACTTAATGCAATTGTGCAGTTGTTAGCAACTTAATGCTGGAGGGGGTTCGGACGATAACCTGAAGGTGGACTTTTTAGGCATAGATGCAGTTGGATGGCGGTCTATGTACTTTGTCGTAATGCCCAATTAAATCTCACTATACTTATCATGACATGTATGTGCATTCTTATGCTCTCTCTATTTTTCAATTGCCCGATCGTAATTTGTTCACCCAACATGCTTTTATCTTATGGGAGAGACACCTCTAGTGAGCTGTGGACCCCGGTCCATTCTTTTAATACTTGAAATACAAATCTGCTTGCAATACTTGTTTTTACTATTTTCTCTGCAAACAATCATCTTCCACACAATTCGGTTAATCCTTTGTTACAGCAAGCCGGTGAGATTGACAACCTCAGCTGTTTCGTTGGGGCAAAGTACTTTGGTTTTTTGTGCAGGTTCCACGTTGGCGTGGAATCCCCGGTGTTGCGCCGCACTACATCCCGCCGCCATCAACCTTCAACGTGCTTCTTGGCTCCTCCTGGTTCGATAAACCTTGGTTTCTTTACGAGGGAAAACTTGCTCGCTGTGCGCATCATACCTTCCTCTTGGGGTTGCCCAACGAACGTGTGAAATACACGCCATCAAGCATATTTTCACGGCGCCGTTGCCGAGGAGATCAAGACACGCTGCAAGGGGAGTCTCCACTTCCCAACCTCTTTACTTTGTTTTTGTCTTGCTTTATTTTATTTACTACTTTGTTTGTTGCATTATATCAAAACACAAAAAAATTAGTTGCTAGTTTTATTTTAATTACTGTCTTGCACTCTATATCAAAAACACAAAAAAAAAAAATTAGTTTACTTGCATTTACTTTATCTAGTTTGCTTTATTTACTATTGCTAAAATGAGTAATCCTGAAGTTGAAGTTCGTTCATTTAAGCAACAAGGAGGAGAATGTTTAAAAGATGCTTGGTATAGGATTAGTGATGCCCATAATAGGTGCACTAAGAAACACTCCACCACTATCCTACTCAGGAATTTTTATGTTGGTATCTCTAGTTGGAATAGATATGTTCTTGATTGTCTCGCGGGGGTAACTTCCTAGGTGCTCCCGCTTTAGAGGCTAGTTGCATTATTGAGAGTTTATTTGGAACACCACCTGTTAATGAAATTAAAATTGAAACCTCCCTTGAGGATGTTATGAAAAAATTGGAAACCATAGAGAAAAATTTTAGTGTTGAAACTAAGTTGGAGATGTTACTTGTTAAAACTGATAAACTTGATAAATCCTTAGGAGGAATTGATGAAAGAATTAGTGTCCTAGGAACTCGTGTTGACCATGATAATCAAATTAATAGGATTGACAAACTTGAAAAAGCTATGGGAACCTTGGGTTCAACCTTTTCATCTTTACAGTTTAGAGAGAAAGCTTATTTGGGAAAGGAGCAAAAGTTTATGTATGCCTCTAAAGTGCCTAAACCAAAGAAATATTATTATAGGCCTAAAATTGACAAAGCCCCTAGTACCACTGCAAATAGGGAAGCTTATGATGTTGATGCTTCATCGCTCGATGTTACTTGAGTTACACTTTCTGCGCCTAGCTGAAAGGCGTTAAAGAAAAGCGCTTATGGGAGACAACCCATGTTTTTACTACAGTATTTTTGTTTTATATTTGTTTCTTGGAAGTTGTTTACTGCTGTAGCAACCTCTCCTTATCTTAGTTTTGAGTTTTGTTGTGCCAAGTAAAGTCTTTGATAGTAAAGTAAGTACTAGATTTGGATTACTGCGCAGTTCCAGATTTCTTTGCTGTCACGAATCTGGGTCTACCTCCCTGTAGGTAGCTCAGAAAATTAAGCCAATTTATCGTGCATGATCCTCAGATATATACGCAACTTTCATTCAATTTGAGAATTTTCATTTGAGCAAGTCCGGTGGCCTAATAAAATCCATCTTTACGGACTGTTCTGTTTTGACAGATTCTGCCTTTTATTTTGCATTGCCTCTTTTGCTATGTTGGATGAATTTCTTTGATCCATTAATGTCCAGTAGCTTTATGCAATGTCCAGAAGTGTTAAGAATGATTGTGTCACCTCTGAACATGTTAATTTTTATTATGCACTAACCCTTTAATGAGTTGTTTCGAGTTTGGTGTGGAGGAAGTTTTCAAGGATCAAGAGAGGAGTATGATGCAATATGATCAAGGAGAGTGAAAGCTCTAAGCTTGGGGATGCCCCGGTGGTTCACCCCTGCATATTTTAAGAAGACTCAAGCGTCTAAGCTTGGGGATGCCCAAGGCATCCCCTTCTTCATCGACAACATTATCAGGTTCCTCCCCTGAAACTATATTTTTATTCCGTCACATATTATGCACTTTGCTTGGAGCGTCGGTTTGTTTTTGTTTTTGTTTTTGTTTTGTTTGAATAAAATGGATCCTAGCATTCACTTTATGGGAGAGAGACACGCTCCGCTGTAGCATATGGACAAATATGTCCTTAGGCTCTACTCATAGTATTCATGGCGAAGTTTCTTCTTCGTTAAATTGTTATATGGTTGGAATTGGAAAATGCTACATGTAGTAACTCTAAAATGTCTTGGATAATTTGATACTTGGAAATTGTGGTGCTCATGTTTAAGCTCTTGCATCATATACTTTGCACCCATTAATGAAGAAATGCTTAGAGCTTGCTAATTTGGTTTGCATATTTGGTTTCTCTAGAGTCTAGATAACATCTAGTATTGAGTTTTGAACAACAAGGAAGACGGCGTGGAGTCTTATAATGTTTACAATATGTCTTTTATTTGAGTTTTGCTGCACCGTTCATCCTTGTGTTTATTTCAAATAACCTTGCTAGCCTAAACCTTGTATCGAGAGGGAATACTTCTCATGCATCCAAAATCCTTGAGCCAACCACTACGCCATTTGTGTCCACCATACCTACCTACTACATGGTATTTATCCACCATTCCAAAGTAAATTGCTTGAGTGCTACCTTTAAAATTCCATCATTCACCTTTGCAATATATAGCTCATGGGACAAATAGCTTAAAAACTATTGTGGTATTGAATATGTACTTATGCACTTTATCTCTTATTAAGTTGCTTGTTGTGCGATAACCATGCTTCGGGGACGCCATCAACTATTCTTTGTTGAATATCATGTGAGTTGCTATGCATGTCCGTCTTGTCTGAAGTAAGAGAGATCTACCACCTTTATGGTTGGAGCATGCATATTGTTAGAGAAGAACATTGGGCCGCTAACTAAAGCCATGATTCATGGTGGAAGTTTCAGTTTTGGACACACATCCTCAATCTCATATGAGAATAATAATTGTTGCCACATGCTTATGCATTAAAGAGGAGTCCATTATCCGTTGTCCATGTTGTCCCGGTATGGATGTCTAAGTTGAGAATAATCAAAAGCGAGAAATCCAAAATGCGAGCTTTCTCCTTAGACCTTTGTACAGGCGGCATGGAGGTACCCCATTGTGACACTTGGTTAAAACATGTGCATTGCAAAGATCCGGTAGTCCAAGCTAATTAGGACAAGGTGCGGGCACTATTATTATACTATGCATGAGGCTTGCAACTTGTAAGATATAATTTACATAACTCATATGCTTTATTACTACCGTTGACAAAATTGTTTCATGTTTTCAAAATAAAAGCTCTAGCACAAGTATAGCAATCGATGCTTTCCTCTTTGAAGGACCATTCTTTTTACTTTTATGTTGAGTCAGTTCACCTATCTCTCTCCACCTCAAGAAGCAAACACTTGTGTGAACTATGCATTGATTCCTACATATTTGCATATTTCACTTGTTATATTACTCTACGTTGACAATTATCCATGAGATATACATGTTATAAGTTGAAAGCAACCGCTGAAACTTAATCTTCCTTTGTGTTGCTTCAATGCCTTTACTTTGATTTATTGCTTTATGAGTTAACTCTTATGCAAGACTTATTAATACTTGTCTTGAAGTACTATTCATGAAAAGTCTTTGCTTTATGATTCACTTGTTTACTCATGTCATTACCATTGTTTTGATCGCTGCATTCATTACATATGTTTACAAATAGTATGATCAAGGTTATGATGGCATGTCACTTCAGAAATTATCTTTGTTATCGTTTTACCTGCTCGGGACGAGCAGAACTAAGCTTGGGGATGCTTGATACGTCTCCGACGTATCGATAATTTCTTATGTTCTATGCCATATTATTGATGATACCTACATGTTTTATGCACACTTTATGTCATATTCGTGCATTTTACGGAACTAACCTATTAACAAGATGCCGAAGTGCCGGTTCTTTGTTTTCTGCTGTTTTTGGTTTCGAAATCCTAGTAACGAAATATTCTCGGAATTGGACGAAACAAAGACCCGGGGGCCTATTTCGCCACGAACCTTCCGGAAGACCGAAGAGCATACGAAGTGGGGCCACGAGGTGGCCAAACCACATGGCGGCGCGGCCAAGGGGGCCCGCGCCGCCCTGTGGTGTGGGCCCCTCGTCGGCCCTCCGACTACGCCCTTCCGCCTACTTAAAGCCTCCGTCGCGAAACCCCGATGCGAAAAACCACGATACGGAAAACCTTCCGGAGACGCCGCCGCCGCCAATCCCATCTCGGGGGATTACGGAGATCTCCTCCGGAACCCTGCCGGAGAGAGGATTCATCTCCCGGGAGGACTCTACGCCGCCATGGTCGCCTCCGGAGTGATGAGTGAGTAGTTCACCCCTGGACTATGGGTCCATAGCGGTAGCTAGATGGTTGTCTTCTCCTCATTGTGCTTCATTGTTGGATCTTGTGAGCTGCCTAACATGATCAAGATCATCTATCTGTAATACTCTATGTTGTGTTTGTCGGGATCCGATGGATAGAGAATATCATGTTATGTTAATTATCAAGTTATTACATATGTGTTGTTTATGATCTTGCATGCTCTCCGTTTTTAGTAGAGGCTCTGGCCAAGTTGATGCTAGTAACTCCAAGAGGGATTATTTATGCTCGATAGTGGGTTCATGCCTGCATTGACACCAGGACGAGTGACGAAAGTTCTAAGGTTGTGTTGTCTTGTTGCCACTAGGGATAAAACATTGATGCTATGTCCGAGGATGTAGTTATTGATTACATTACGCACCATACTTAATGCAATTGTACGTTGTTAGCAACTTAATGCTTGGAGGGGTTCGGACGATAACTCGAAGGTGGACTTTTTAGGCATAGATGCGGTTGGATGGCGGTCTATGTACTTTGTCGTAATGCCCAATTAAATCTCACTATACTTATCATGACATGTATGTGCATTGTTATGCTCTCTCTATTTGTCAATTGCCCGACTGTAATTTGTTCACCCAACATGCTTTTATCTTAGGGATTTCTATTTTCGTGCCCTCAGGTCCTTAGTTGTACTCAGTTTTCCCCAGCTCCTTAGTTTTTCCTCAGTTTTCCCCAAGCCCTTGTCTGAACCGCAGAAGGAGCTCGGACGGAAGGAATCCGTTAAGTTGACCGTTCCGTGCTGACGAGTGGGGTCGTGTCGTTTGTGGGGTCGCGTCGTGTGGGACCGCGTGGGACGGGACGAGGCCGTGTTTGTGTGGCCGTAGCGTGTGGGGCCGTAGCGTGTGGAGCCGTGTGGGTCGGGACGGGGGCACGAGTGGTTTCTGTCTCTTCCGCCCGGATTAGCAGTTTTCAATGTACCTTTTTCCTCTCTATCGCTCGATCTCATTCATATTTGATAGCCCAAATTGGTAGCAAATCTAGAGCAGCTTCTCCTTCGTTTTTTAACGCCATTCATTTCTTTATGCCTTCGTTTTTACCCAATCGGGTAGGAAATCTAGGGCACAAATCCGAGAGAAAAAATATAGGATAAGCTGCATACGACAACCAACATAGCATAGATATATTCAGGACGAGATCCAAAAGTAGTACCGATAGATCCAACATAAGCTACAATTTACATGAAATTAAGCTGCTCTACGGATAGAGCGAGTCACATACGAGAGAGTGCGGTAGGCACGTTCAACGCCTCCGGGTAGCGCGTGTGACTCGCTTGGAGGTTGCGCGGTGAATCCCAAGTGCTTTGTGTTTGGCCATGTACGCATGCACGTTCACGGTCCTTCCAACTCTAGCGCCACATCGCCAATGGATTCAGCATGGTTCACCGGGGAGTTGAAGTCGGTGGCGCGGAGCTTCTGTTGCGGAAGGGGCACTTGTAAATGCCTCGAGCAAAAGGGCCATCGTAATGGCCGGACTGCGGCCTCCGAGGACGTGACGAGTCTTGGTGTGGAAGGACTCGTCGTCGTCTGTCGACGTCGTTGCTCTGCACTCTGTCACGTAGCACCAAAGATCGTGCAAAAAACACGGAGTCAATTGCAACGATGATGGAACAGAGAGTGAACAAAAAATCATGCATGATAATATGGGCTCGAAAAAAGAGGTAGCCTCGAGTTACATTGGACACACTTATATCCGGGATTTGAGTCGGCAAACCAAAGATCATGCACAACAAATTTGTACACACCAATTGTTTACTGACCAAACCCTGAATCAAATTATGCCCAAATATTCATCATCATCGGCACAAATCTTAAACAAAAGCAAATCACAAACACTAATAACGCAAGATATAACACAAAAGGATCGAACTAGGAACAGACGAACAGTAATAACGCAAGATCTAACAAAAAAGGATTGAACTAGGAACGGACGAACCGTAATAACGGTAGATCTAACACAAAATGATTGAAATGAGATAAGAACTAGGGAACAAAGGGTTACCTCCGGCTCGTTGTCGACGATGGTGGTGTCGTAGGGGTTCTCCCGGCGCGTCGTATCGCCTGGTTCGTACGGGTCCCAATCGACGGGGGGCCGGACGGTGGCGGCGGCCGATGCGCCGGCTGCTACGTTGGAAGCGGCGACGGGGGCACGGACGGGGGCGGCGGCCGATGCGCCGGCTGCTACGTTGGAAGCGGCGACATGGGCACGGACGGGGGCGGCGGCCGATGCGCCGGCTGCTACGTTGGAAGCGGCGATAGGGGCACGGACGGGGCGGCGGCCGATGCGCCGGCTGCTACGATGGAAGCGAGCGACGGGGGGCTTGGACGGGGGCGGCGGGCTGATGTGCCGACAATGGGCATCTCATTCTTCTCCATCGCCGGCGGTTTTCTTCGGGGTTTTTCTTCGGTTGTGGAGAAGATGATGGGACGGGGAGAGGCGGTTGCGGTGAGCCGGTGAGAACGTGCGTCGAGGGAGAGAAAGAGGGGCTCTATAAAGAAGAAGGTGGCGTGTACCGCAACACGCGTCCGCTATGCACGGCAACACGCGTCCGCTATGCACGGCTGCAGCGTGCACCGCTACCCGAGTCTAACCACGGGACGTTTGGTGTACTCGGTTATAACCTCGGGCCTTATACGAAATTTTATCACGTACTCGAGTTTTCCCCTCGAGGACTTAGACCGGCAAGTGCAATATACTCAGTTTTACCCTCAAGTAGCTGGTCAACAGAGAGTCAACAAATGAGATTAACATAGCTAATTGAGTCATTTCATGCGCAAAAAAATCCAAAAAAATAAAAACATAGTGGCAACTACTCATGGAGTCTTCCTACGCAACTCTGCCACCTAGAAAACCTTAACAAACATATATAAATCAAGTTTTACCACAAATTGCCACTTCTCGGAATCACTAGTGTAGCTATGAAGATGCATGGTTTTCCACCCAAACCCCTTTGCAAAACATCTTTCCCAAAACATAGTTTGTCTAAATGATGCCATAATTGTCACACTCATGTATATTTGAATTGCAAATAATTTGATGTAGCCCAATATGAATTATATTGTACAAAACACACATTTTTCATTTTGTAATTCTTTTGTTTGAATCCCTTAGTCTATTTACTATTTATGTGCCCTTGGATTCTTAGTACTACTCAGTTTTGCCCTCAAGTACTGTCACAAATGCTGCGAGAAGCCCAAACTTATCCTGATTGGTTGAGCCGTTGTCACACGGATCGACTCCACGAACCGTTGATCCACGCGATCTAACGGGCGGTATACCCCTATCCGTCTCTTCGTGGCAACCTCTCTCTCTCTCTCTCTCTCTCTCTTCGTGGCCACCCATCTCTCTCTCTCTCTCTGTCGGTGGAGAATGCAATGACGAGTTTGCCACTTAATATATAGTATTGGTATAAACATGAGGCATACATATTTGCGGATTTCGGTGATTGCATTATTTGTCAGCCCTCTAACAATTATCAACTATCTTGAGCTGTCCTTTTCTTTTAGGGAATATAGTTTGGGATATAGTATTGGTATTTTGAAACGGCCTAAAAGTGGTATAATTTTGTTATAAACATGAGGCATACATTTTTGCAGATTTCGGCGATTGCATTATTTGTCACCCCTCTAACAATTATCAACTATCTTTAGCTGTCCTTTTCTTTTAGGGAATATAGTTTGGGATATGGTATTGGTATTTTGGAAAGGCCTAAAAGTGGTATAATTTTGGTATAAACATGAGGCATACATTTTTGCGGATTTCGGCGATTGCATTATTTGTCACCCCTCTAACAATTATCAACTATCTTTAGCTGTCCTTTTCTTTTAGGGAATATAGTTTGGGATATGGTATTGGTATTTTGGAAAGGCCTAAAAGTGGTATAATTTTGGTATAAACATGAGGCATACATACTTGCGGATTTCGGGGATTGCATTATTTGTCACCCCTCTAACAATTATCAACTATCTTGAGCTGTCCTTTTCTTTTAGGGAATATAGTTTGGGATATAGTATTGGTATTTTGAAACGGCCTAAAAGTGGTATAATTTTGTTATAAACATGAGGCATACATTTTTGCGAATTTCGGCGGTTGCATTATTTGTCACCCCTCTAACAATTATCAACTATCTTTAGCTGTCCTTTTCTTTTAGGGAATATAGTTTGGTAATTTCGGTGAATGCACACACTAACTTTGAAAACAACTACAAGTACATCCCAAGCTGAATAATGGATTTGTAACTAGGTATCCCTTGTAACAACTTCTAGCGCACGGTGAGCAATGATAAGAATCCGATCGTAATTATACAACAAAAAAAACAACCGGCCATCGAGATTAGCTTGCTTCTTCAACTCGATCGATTGCCTTAATCGCTTGTTCATTTTCTTCGAGTTCTCCCTTCACTTCCACCGATTCGCATTGGGAGCATTAGGCATAATCGGAAGGTCCCTAATCGGAACGGCTCCTCTCTCCGCCGCATTCTCTACGACAAGTCCCCCCCTCCCAAATTGCGCCCCCAATAGCGCCAATTGATTCCTGCAAGCGAAGCCTACGAACGTACACATCGATCCACTCGAAATGCGCATTTCTTCAAGATACGAAAACAACAACGTGAACCCTAAATCCCAAATTCGAGGGAATAACAAGAAAATCGAGAGAAAACAGAGAAATTGGAGCGAGATCTAACCTTATCCCCCTCTCTATATGGCAAGCTCTCGCATGCAACGAACTCACGTCCACGGTTGCCGTTCTCGTCGAGTCTTACGGATCGACCGCTTCGAGGCTCTGGCGTGGGCGGTCGGGGCATCTTGTCAAAGGCACGGGTCCATACTGCGGCCATGAAGAACGGGAGGTCGAAGAGAAACTAGACATCACCCGCGTGCCGGAGAAGGGCTGCCGGCCGGCGGAGAAGAAGAACAATGGGGCGCGGAGAAAGAAAGGGGAAGCAATGGCACCGGGCATGGGCGCGGGGCTAGCTCGGGCTCCCATTTTGCAACGGTCACCAGGTAAGGCTGTGGGTCCGGCGCTCTCACGTGGACAAGTTGTGGGTCCCACGATGATGCGGATAAGTGGAGACGTGTCCACTGCGGGGCACCAACGGCGGCCCCACTTGCCGGCACCAACCAACGTCAACTAAACGGGATTCCTTCCGTCCGAGCTCTTTCTGCGGGTTATAGACAAGAAGTTGGGGAAAACTGAGGAAAAACTAAGGAGCTGGGGAAAACTGAGTACAACTAAGGACCCGAGGGCACGAAAATAGAAATCCCTTTATCTTATGGGAGAGACACCTCTAGTGAACTGTGGACCCCGGTCCATTCTTTTAATACTGAAATACAAATCTGCTGCAATACTTGTTTTTACTGTTTTCTCTGCAAACAATCATCTTCCACACAATTCGGTTAATCCTTTGTTACGGCAAGCCGGTGAGATTGACAACCTCCTTTGTTTCGTTGAGGCAAAGTACTTTGATTGTGTTGTGCGAGGTTCCACGTTGGCGTCGGAATCCACGGTGTTGCGCCGCACTACATCCCGCCGCCATCAACCTTCAACGTGCTTCTTGGCTCCTCCTGGTTCGATAAATCTTGGTTTCTTTCTGAGGGAAAACTTGCTACTGTGCGCATCATACCTTCCTCTTGGGGTTGCCCAATGAACGTGTGAAATACACGCCCTCAATCCCTTGTACCCCTTTTGTAAGCTATGAAAAAGTAAGCGCCAAGAGCGCCGATTTCGACAAGTTTTTCGCGTACTCTATTGTTTTCGCCAATTGGCTAACACCCTCTCACGCGGCCGGCTTAGTAACGTGATCCGGTTTCCGACGGCCGGCTTCCGACCAGCTACGGACCGCAGCCCGGCTGTCCGGTGGCGGGAGTAAGTGCCTAGGGAGCCGGCACGCGAAAGATGGCTAAGGGAAAGAGTGAAAGCGAGTGGTTTCTTGCACAACTTTTCATAAAAGTGCCGGACTGCCGAACTCGACTCGTTCGACTGAAATACTATCGGCCTCACCCAGCGGCACACTCTTGATCCAGCGACGGACCGCAAGTCGGACGTACGATCGGCAAGGGCACAGCCAAAGAGTGGGGCGGATGGGAAAAAGCGAACAAGTTGGAAGAAAGCAAGCCGGCACACAAATGATTAAACAAACACATTAAAGTGTGCTTTAATAAAAGGATAATAATATTGTCTTACATATGCACCCGACATCCCGGGGATTTAACGAACTGTCTTGCAAAAGCATAAGGAAAACAGGTACAAGCTAAACACCGGCTGGATCAGGACCAGTCGGAGGAGCATCAGCAGAGCCGGCTGCCGGGTCATCCTCGGAGCACGTCGTCCGCCTCATCCTCAGCCTCCTCCTCGTCGTCGGACGGCGGGTTCGGGTCCGCGATGAAGATGGCCTTGTCGACGAAGTCGGCAATGGCGCAGGCACGGGCGAGCCGGGCGGTTTTGTTCTCCGGTGGGAGCTTGTCCTCCACGTCGGCGCGCCGGTACTCCAACTGTTCGAGGCTAACCTCGTTATACCAGGAGAGCACAAAAGATAGCGCCATATCGGCTCCGGCGCGCGCGGCCGACTCCTTCCGGTCCGGGAAGCGGTCGGGAGCCTGTCCGGCCGGGCGATGAGGTTGGAGAGATCTTGCGGCAGCGTCTCCGTCGGCCATAGCAGCCGGATCAGCTCTTCCGCCGCCTTCCGCAGCTCCCAGCCAAGCTTGGTGATTGGCTCCACACGGGCAGCCATGGACGACAAATAGTCATCCATGGTGAAGCAATCGGAGCTCTGCTCCCCAGTGGCCTGTCAGCGCTCCTCCCGCGCCTTGACAACAGCCGCTAACGCCGCATCCTGCGCCTCAGGGAAGGCCACTGCAAAGAAGAAATGCATAAGAAATCCGTTGAAGCCAGAAGTAGCCGAAAAATACAAATTTTCGAAGTCCTAAAGTAAGCCTGGCGGCAGCCGGCAAGAACCGAGCCCCCGGCACTGAAGATGGAGATTCCGAAGCCCTAAAAAGTAAGCCTGGCGGCAGCCGGCAAGAACCGACTGCCCCCAGCCTGAAGATGGAGATTTCGAAGTAAAAAAGAAAAAAGCCTGGCGGCAGCCGGCAAAAAACCGACTGCCCCCAGCCTGAAGATGGAGATTCCGAAGCTCTAAAAAGTAAGCCTGGCGGCAACCGGCAAGAACCGACTGCCCCCAGCCTAAAGATGGAGATTTCGAAGTAAAAAAAGAGCGACGGCGCGGCAAGAACCGACTACCCCCAGCCCGAAGATGGAGATATCGGAAAAATCAAAGTTTCTGCCGCCGGCTGCCAACCTAAGTCGGCAGCCGACGCCCGAAAGCCGGCAAAGGGGAAGGCATAAGATAAAAGACTCACCCGCCAAGCCGCGGTCGAGCGCGCTAAGTTCCTCCAACCACCGCTTGGCGGTGGCCGACAGCTCGTTGGACTTGGTGGTCACCTCTTCACGAAGCGCAAGCCGCTGCCGCTCCACCTCATCCGGCCGCCTGCTCGGGTCCGCCGGCTTCTCCTCCCCGTCCTTCTTGAGGGCGGCAAGTTCCTTGAGGTGGTTAGCCTCAGGCTGGCGCAGCCGCCTCGGCTCCCCGTCGGCCACCTTCGGCTTGGCGGCGGCGGCCGGTTCGCCTCCTCGCTTGTGACGCATTGGGCGCGGGCAACTCGGAGAGTCCGACTCCAGCTACGGGATCCGGGCGGCCTCGAGCTGCAAGCCGGCAAAAACAAGCCGTCGGTAAAAGAAACTCAACAGAAAGAGCAAGTCAAAAGAGAGAAGGCCTTACCCCTGACAGCCTCCAGCTCGCGAGCCAAGCCGGCCCGCTCGATCTTGGCCTTGTGGTAGCTAGTCACCACCTTGTTGTACAAAACGGTGCGTCGCTCCGCAACCACCTGAAAGAAACAATCAGACATCCAGACGAAACCCGGACCGGCTCCAAACAGCCGGCCCATGCCTCGGAGGGCTACCAGGATAATAACAGAATTGCAAAAACAAGAAGACACATACCTTGTCGGCATCCTCTAGCGTTGCCAGCTGGGCGAGGGTCTCGGCGGCCTTGGCCTTGAGGCTGCCGCGGAAGCCGGAAAAGAACAGCTTCATGGGCGCCATGCCTGGCTGCCCCTCCCGACTGGTCACCTCACAGGCATCCGCCTGATGCCACACAGCCTCCATGGTGCCAGCCGAGCCAAGGCTGGAATCGGAGGCAGACGGCACATGCAGCAGTCGGGCCCCCTTGGCCACATGAAGGCCCTTAGATGGGTCCGACGGGCCCTCCGTCCTCACCGGCGCCGGGAGTCGGCGTCCTTCGAGCCGCGCGCGGCTCCACCCTTGCCGGCTCCTTCCTGGCCGGCTCCCTCCTCGTCGGCTCCGAAGCTGGAGGCGGCGCGGTCGAAGCAGTCGGCCCGGTGGGAGCCGTCGTCTCCGGCGCCTGAGGCGCTCCTTCCGGGCTGCTCTCCAGCACCACGACGTTGGGCGAGGGCCCGCCGACTCCGGTCGCAGGCAGCGCAGCCCCGCCAGCTCCAGCTCCGGCCGCAGGCGGCATGCCCCTGCCAGCTCCGGCCGCTTGCTCCACAAACGGGGCGCGGCGCGGAAACATGTCGTCTATGGTCGGCCGGCGCGCCGACTGACCCTGGACTCCGCCGCCGGGCGCCGCGAGAAGCGCGGCTGAAGAAGACGCCCCCGCGAGAAGGCGGCGTGGTCGCGGGCGGCACGTTAGCGGCCGGCGGCGTGCGCGCGCGTGCCGAAGGCTGCGGGGTTGGCTCCCTCCTCCGCCGGCCGAGCGGCGACGTGACGGGAGGAGCTTGCCGAGAGCCGCCTCCCTGGGTAAACTTAATTGGAGCCCTAGTTGAACAAGCAAGAAAAAATAAGTACAAAAAGGAAGGAAAGAAAAGGAATCAAACAACAGAGAAAAAAGAACTCACCCGGCTTGCTCCGGAACCTTCTTGGGCGCCTGCCGGCGCTGCTTCTTGGCCTTCGCCTCCACCGCAGCCGTGGACCCGCCGATGGCCCGCTTCCTCCCCTTCGGCGCGGAAGTCGCCGTGCCGTGGCGGCACCGCGCGCGAGAGGCACCGCCGGGATTGGCCCCGTGCCGGATTCCGCCGGCTCCGCTGCGGCTGCTCCTGCTCCCTGCTCATGCTCGGGCGAGGGCGGCGGATTATGCTCCCCACGGCCGCCTTGATCCGGCACCTCCGGCAGATCGTCGTCGCCGGCTTGGTCACCGGCTGGGTCGGCCGGGTCGACGTGATCCGGCGTCCAGACCTTCGTCGCCAAGTCGCCATCCTCGATGCCTTGGCGGGTGAAAAGCTGAAAACAAGACAAGATAAATATTGAGTCGGCCATGCAGCTGCAAGCCGGAAGACGGCAAAACATCAAACTTACCAGTTCAGGCGGCTGCTCCCGGTCGTAGGGCGGCAGCCCCCAATCCCAGTTGTCCGGCATATTGGCCTTGGTGATGTTGTTCACCCGGCGAGCTACACGGGACTTGGAGAGCTCCGCCTTCGACGTCCGGGTCGGGTCGAGCCGGCCGGACATATGCCCGATCTTGTGGACGCGCCCTGTGGAGCGGTATGACCCGGCGCATGACGTAGGTGCAGAGGAGGTCCTCGGCGCTCAGCCGGCCTCCCGTGACGCACTCCCCCAGGAAGTCCCACAGGAGGTTCACCTCCGCGTCCGGGTCCGAGGACTTGGCGTTGTGGCCCCAGTTAAGCCGGCCGACTGGCGGAGCCGAGTTGTATTCCAGCAGGTTGAGCCGGTCGAAGGCCGGGCTCTCGTTCCGCACGTAAAAGAAAGACATCTGCCAATTCTTCACAGAATCAACAGTCGGGATCCGCGGGAAAGACGTACCCGTGTGAGGATAGATGGAGGCGGCGCCGCAGGTCCTCAGACGGCCTTCAGTCGTCTGTGCCTTGATGTAGAAAAGCCGGCTCCAGAACTCCACATCCGGCCACAAGCCGGCGTAGCCTTCCATGAAGACCACATAGTAGCTGAGGAGGATCATGGCGTTGGCCGGCAGGTGGTGCGGCTGCAGGCCGAAGTAGTCGAGGAACCGGCGGAAGAAGTTGGAGGCCGGCAGGCCCAACCCGCGGTCGAGGTGCGCGCCGAAGACCACGCATTCGCCGGGTTCCGGCTGGGGCTCCATCTCCGCGCCCGGCGCCCTCGTAATCACCCCCGCCGGGATGCGGCGGAGGCGCACGAGCCGAGCGATGTCGTCCTCCCGCATGTAGGAGCCCTTCCAAGAACCGCTTGGTTGAGCCATTGCGGACGAGGAAGAAGAAGAAGAAGAAGTCCACGAAAGGCGGAAGGGCGAAGAGGAGCCGCTCCTCGCCGGAGGAGATCGCGGTGGAGAAGAGCGCGCTGTTGACACGCGCGGCCCCGTGGCGCCGGATTGACGGAGTTGCGGTGCCGGATCGACGGAGGAACGTCGGGGCGCCCGCTTGCCGAAGCTCGCCAGGGAAATGGTGGAGAAGAGCGCGCCGGATCGGTGGAGAGCTCGAACGGGAGAAAGGGGCGAAGTGGAGCGCGAGGAAGAAGAAGATGCCTCGGTACCGCTCCGGGGGCATTTATAGCCGCCCGGTGCGCCGGTTGCGTGGCCACGTGGCGATCGTGGGCCGCGTTGGGATTTACTGCGGCCATAACTACCCCACGATGGCTGCGGTTACCGAAAACTGCCAAGCCACTTCCCCCACGATCGCACCGGATCCGGCGGAGACATTGATGTGACCAGACGAAGCGGCAACAGGAACCTGCCGTCAGACCAGTCAAGTCGGGCACAAGGCCCGAGGCGGCGGAGACTCCGGCGCGCCCAAGCCGGAGCCGGACATAAAATTCAATCCGGCCCCAAACTCTCCTAGCAAGGCGGAGACATCGCCAATACTTGTAAAAAAGCAAAAGCTGCAGAAACGAAAATGACGGCCGGCTGCAAGCAGCCGGACGGGGCAAGCCGGATAAGGGCGCAGCCGGTTGAATGGAAATTCTCAGTCGGCCCCTCCAAGGGCCGCCCAACGTTTTCAGAAGATCTAAGAGCCAGGGAAACCTGCCTAGGTCCCTCTTAACGCAGGACCTTGCCAGCTTCGGGGGCTAATGTCGGGGGGAAGACCCCGGGTAGGGCAATGGACGCGGAGCAGCCGGCTAGAGGCTGGCCGGCTCGCGGCAAAGGCCGGCCGAGGAGCAGCCGGCTGGAGCCGTGGCCGGCTACCTCGGAAGCCGGCTGGCTCTAAGTCCTAGTCGGCCTGGCTACGGCCATCTGCGCTGTGGCTAGGCCGGCTTCTACAAGCCATATCCGACTGGGGTCTATACCTCAGACCGACTCGAGGCTGGCGAGTCTTGCATGAGAAGGAACCCGGGTAGGTGGTCCGGGTTCAAAGGTCCACGGCCGACCTCACTTACCGTAAAGCACGGGGCACCGTAGGGCAACGGTGCCGCATGGCGGACAGGCCATCATCGCCTACGCCGGTCCGTACCGGCTACGGGGCATGATGGCGACGAGGACATCTCCTCGACATGCCGGCTGACCTCCTGCGGCGGACGGGACAGGCCACTACGCCTCAACGGCTCCATGACGTCAACGCCTCGGGAAGGAGCGGAAGCCGGAGCCGGCCAAGCCGGCCAGTAGACCGTAGGGACTTCTGTGTAAAGTGCCAGTGCCTATATAAGTTGGGCTACCCCCCTCGTGCGGGGGACGATCGATCATTCCTACTTCACTCTAGACTTAGCGTTGCCCTGTGAGAGAGACCTTCGTCTACCTTAGCCTCCCAGGGGCAGCCGGATACAGCTCTAGGAGCACCATTGTACTGTGATATCATCTTATACACACATAGCAGGAGTAGAGGTGTTACCTCCATCGGAGGGCCTCGAACCTGGGTACGTCGCCGTGTTGCTCGTGCCCATACCCGCATCCGGATACCGCCGTGAGTCCACTAGGAACCACCTTCTTTAGCCACCCTATGGCATATGCCGTGACGATACCACGACAACGAGTTGATCCCACTACCACCCAAATATCGGATCCCTGAATTCTCCAAATTTAGTGGATCAGATGGTTCCAGCTCAATCGAGCATGTGAGCCGATATTTGGCACAGCTGGGCACGATCTCGGCATCGGATGAGGCTGCGTGTGAGGTTCTTCGCACGGTCCCTCACGGGATCGGCTTTCGGGTGGTACACATCGCTGCCACCGGACCCAATCCGGACTTGGAAGCGGTTGGAGGAGCGGTTCCACATGCGGTATCACTCGGAGGCTTCGAGGCTGGCATTGCCGATCTAGCACAAGTACGACGAGAGCGCGGAAAAACGGTGTCGGAATACATCCGGCGCTTCGGAACCGGTTAGGAACCGATGCTATTCGGCTCGTGTGACTGAAAAGAAGCGATCGAGTTGGCGGTGGTGGGTCTCGCATCACCGATCAAGGATGTGGCCTCCCAAGCGAGACTACCCTTCATCGGCGCACATGGTGCGAAGGCTGTCATTATATGAACAGCGCCACCCAGATGTATACCGGGATAAATTCAAGCGTGCGGTGGTCCTGGTTGAGGCAGACGAAGATGAAGGCTCCGTGGGAGATCAAGAGGTAGTAGTGGCTGAATGGACTCGGGGGGGCAAGCCCCGTGTCCTGCAAGTGGGTTAAGCCACAAGGTCCTCCAAGAGGGTTTGACTTCGACGTCACCAAGGCTGAGCAAATTTTCGACCTCTTACTTAAGGAGAAGCAGCTAAAGGTACCCGAAGGCCACAAGATCCCCACGGCGCGGGAGCTGAACGGAAAGCCATACGCAAGTGGCATAACACGTTCACCCATGCCACCAACGACTGCGAGGTGTGGCGTCGGCGAGATCCAAATGGCGATAGAACAAGGGCGTCTAATTTTCAGCCGGTACGCCATGAAAGTCGACACACACCCCTTCCCCGCCGTTAACATGGTGGAGTGCACTTACCCCGGGAGGTGCCGGCCAAGTTTCTCGTTCAACATCAACATGGTAGGATCCGGGCACCACTCTGGTAAGGACGGAGACGAGGGCAGCTGCTCTCATAGCAAGGACACGAGAGGAAGCCGTTCCACGCGATCGGCTCCGGCACGATGGCAAGCGCTATGTCACAGAGGGGGAAGTGAAGAATGTGAGATATCAGCGACCCCTCTCTGATCACCTCCTCAACAAATACGTGAGTCAATACGACCAACGCCGACGGTACAACGACGATGACGAAAGAGATCGTCTGGCTAGCAGGGACGCCAGGAGACATCGTCGGCATGATCGCGACGAGGAGAGATATGAGCGCCACGCCAAGGAAGAATCAAGAGAGAAAGACGACATGGATAGGCACTGGGACTGTCCCTTCTTCAGACACTGCTGGGATTCAGGAATGAGCGGATTGCCTACAATCGGCAACAGCCTAGAATGTAGACAGAAGAAGAAGGATGCAGCTAACGTGTCCGTGTTCAAGCGTCTAGGGCCTATCCCGCCTCGGAACAAGCACGCTGAGTCCTCTCGGGTGGAAGATCTCGAGGAATTGGAAGACGATGATGAAGAAGAAGAAGAAGATAAGTACCACCGGCCAAGGTGGTGCCCTGATGGACTCAGCCGTTCCCAAAAGCGTAGGGTTCAGCGACTACGTGGTTTGGAGGAAGCCGAAAGGTTATACCTGCACACGTTGAGGAAGGCGCGGCACTGATCGGCCGCGAAAATTCAGCGAACCACTGGACGAAGAAGGTCGGCCACAAAGGAAAGAGTGGCGCCCCAGACAAAGGAAAGCCGATGATAATACATCGGCTGGTACAAACATGGTGTTCATCCTTCCGACGGAGTTTAGTGCTCCAGGATTAGACGAAGCACATGTGGCACAACTTGACTGCGGCCCACGGCCAGTTATCTTTGAGAAGCCACGAGAAAGAAGCTACAGACATCTGAAGGCCCTGCACTTGCGAGGTTATATCAATGGGCAGCCTGTCAACAAGATGTTGGTGGACACCGGAGCGGCAGTCAACATTATGCCATACTCCATGCTTCGTCGGTTGGGACGCTCTAGCTCGGACCTGATCAAGACCAACGTTACCATCGAGCGATTTCAATGGCCAAGCATCGACGCACAAGGTGTTACCGAACGTGGATCTGACCGTAGGAAGGAAAACCATCCCTACGACGTTCTTTATTGTCGATAGAAAGAGCACCTATGCTGTCTTGCTAGGGAGAGATTGGATCCATGCCAACTGTTGCATTCCATCCACGATGCACCAATGCTTAATACAGTGGGATGGAGATGAAGTAGAGGTCGTCCACGCAGATGACTCAGCCGAGGTTTCAACGGCTGGCATGAACGTTTGGGAGACGACAGGCCAAGAGCCACTCTCAGGCATCAATTTGGACGACTGCGAGCGCATCGACGTAACGAAGGACGGGGTTAGGCTGGTCTTATCCACCGACCTGACCGTATAGCAAGAACAAATCTATGGACGAACGTGGCGAGGCCGATCCTTGTGATCGGCCCCAAAGATCTATGGACGAACATTGCAAAACCTTCATTGAGCGATTCAATCAACATGGAGGCCGATTCCGAGCAATCGGCCAAAATTATCCTCACCATACGTTCGCTCTGTGTTCAACGTCGATCTAACGGGCAACGGGTTTACGTCGGGCGATGAGCTGGAAGAAGTCAACATTGGTCCTAACGGAGCCGACGTTCAGATACGGTGCCTTGGCTAACTACGGAGCCGATATCCGCGATTACTGGCAGATTCGGCTCGGGGGGCACCTAATCAGATGAACATGTGCGATACATGTGCAGTAAAATATTGGGGGCCGATAGAAAAATCGGGCAGTAAAAAAAAATCTCATGATGTACAGCCGATGCACAGACATCGACTTTAGAGCTAATAAACAAAGCCGATGCACAGACATCGACTCTAGTACAAATTACACAGGATCGTGTTCAAGACGCGGATTTCGACCGAGTCGGTCTTCAGGTCAGCTTCGAGGCCTTCTGCTTCTTCGAGGGAGTGAACGATGAGAGCATGCTCAGCTTCAATGAGCCGTCGCCTGAACCTTCTCTTCGAGGACCTCCAACCCTTTGCGCAAGGTCGCCAGTTCAGCAGTGCTGTCAGACGTGTCATCAGTCTGCATAAGAGGAGGTTAGCCGATAAGAACGACAAGGGGTCAGCAGGCCAAATCAGCCGAGGAAAGGATGGAGTTACGTTTGGTATCTCCTGGTTTAATGGAGAGGCTTGCGGTTCTTTGCGAGCTTTCTTGATGCATCGGCTCTCTGTGCGTAGGCTTCCCTGCCCCGCTTTGATGAGAGTTTGGGAAATGGCAGGTTCGGTAGCTGACCTTTTCTTGAAAGCCGACGGTGGCAAGTCTGGCTAGCTCTGCGTGGTGGTTTTCTCAGATTTGCTCGAGCTCGGGTCCATTTGTCTGAACTGTGTGTCCTCACCGCTGTTCTCGCCTTGACTGAGGCTCGGGGGGCAGCTGACCTGGTAGATACTCGGTTTTGGAAGCCGATTGGGATGTCATCGGCTGACCACGCATCATAACCTTCTTCAAAGGTGGTGAGTTCGTGCAAAAGAAGATCACCGGAGCTGGTGGGAGGAATTCAAAGGGGGATCCATCATCATTGACGGGCTCCGGGCCATCTTGTTGCTGCAAAGAAACAGAGCAGGGTTATAAAGCATCACTGGAAGCTATCGCGAGGAGATTCGCGAGCAAGTGGCACCTATTCTGCAGAAGTATCAGCTTCAGCGTCAAGTCGTTTCAGCAACGGTCCTAGGGCTCTCTTGAAGGCCTGGGTCTTCCACAGTATCCACCAGATCTCAAAGTCACCAGTCGAAGAGGTGAAGGATAGGTTGTGAGGGACCGATGCGTTGACATCGGCTCATTGAGCATTGACCAAGTTGACAATCGCTCCTTAGTCGAAGAGATGAAGGATAGATTGTGAGGGACCGATGCGTTGCCATCGGCTCATTGAGAATTGGCTAAGTTGACAATCGGCAAAGTCAGTATGAGGGGAAATCGGCTAAATTAGCATAAAGGAAATCGGCAAAATCAAATTGGAGGAAATTCTTCATTGATAAACGGGGTTTCTTACATAAAGAGCTGATTGCTCTCAAAAGGAAGTACCAGGGGATACATTGCCCCATCTACTACTACTGATCCTATGCTAAGGGTCCTATCTATGGGCCGTCGCTGCCCTCGTCGTCGCCGTCGTCGCCGCTGTCGGCGCTACTCCCGGCGGGCTCGTCGTCGCTGCTGCCGCGGCCGCCGGCAGGGCCCTCGTTGTCCTCGTCCTCCTCGTCAGCGTCGTCGTCGTCGCTGTCGAAGTCGCTGAAGTTCCCCGGCCAGGGGCAGAAGCGCTTGGCCGGCGGTTCATCGGAGGAGGTGTCGTCCTCCTCCTCCTCCTTCTCCTCCTCCTCCTCGGAGGAGGTGAAGTCGTCCCAGGAGAAGCGATCGTCATCGCTCTCCTCCTCCGTTTCCCCGTCGGCAAGGAAGCGGAGGTCACTTTCCCCGTCGGTCGAGGACTTGTCGTCCTCAGACCGGACGGAGAAGTCGTGGCTCGGACTCGTCCCCGTCTTCGATGGCGCGGCGGATGTTGGCCTCGTGGGCCTCCTCCGGGTCCCACTCCGGCGTCGGCTCGCGGGAGGGGAGGACTGGGTGGAAAGACCCGATGAGGCGAGAGGAGGAAGAAGACATGGTGGCAGAGGAGGGCTTTTGGAGTGCTAATGCGAAGGGGATGAAGAAGCGAACTGTTTGGAGCGGTTAAATAAAAGGGGATATAGTGGAGATTCAATGCCGCAGCAGTTTCCGAGGAAGTGGTGCCCAACAGAAAAAAAAATTTGCCAGGTCACGCGGAGAAGTGGAGGAGGCAAGGCATCATGATGAAGGATACTGCGACGATTCCGCTCTGCGCACGACATGACCCGACGAAGAAAAAGCAGAGTGATTTTGGAATTGTCATTTCCAAAACCAGGGGGCATGTGTTATCACCTGAATTTGACCGGATCAGAGGTGGGCCGCGATTAAGATGGGCTTGAAGAATATACATGGAAGAAATACATGAATCGGCCTTATATGCAAAGTTTGGGCTAGTTTGCCCGTGTATACGTAATATAGTAGGATACGTGTCGGTTAGATAGAGTTTGGCTCGTGCACGGTTGGGATTATTCCCACGATAGAAAGTCTACGGACTATAAATATGTATCTAGGGTTTCTGAAATAAACAACAATCACGTTCACCACAAACCAATCTAGGCGCATCGCCAACTCCCTTGTCTCGAGGGTTTCTTCCGGGTAAGCATCATGCTGCCTAGATCGCATCTTGCGATCTAGGCGATGCACGTTATTCGCTGTTCATGCGTTGCTCGTGCTGAAGCCTTGTTGATGGCGAGCAACGTAGTTATCATAGATGTGTTAGGGTTAGCATTGTTTCATCATATCATATGCTTTCGTCCGTGCAACCCTTAGACGTCTAGCCGCCCTTACACCTATCTTAGGTGTAAGGGCGGCACCTCGCTTGATCATTATTTAGTAGATCCGATCCGTTATGATTGCTCCTTGTTCTTCAAGGATTAGTTTAATATCTGCATAGTTAGGCCTTACAAACGGGTTGAAGGATCCAGTGGCACGTAGGGTGTAGTTTGCTAGCCCTAGACGGGATGTTCCGGGGATCAACTTCATGTTGGTTTTTAGGCCTTGTCTAGGGTCGGTTTATGATCACCGTGCGTGGCCGCCAGGCACAATCACGCGTAGGATGTTCCGATTATGTGGTGAAAACCCTAAATCGTAGTAGGTCGTTTTAGCTTTATTTTGATCAAGCAGGACCACCATGTGATCGTACACCTCGTACGAATCATGGGTGGATCGGCTCCTTGAGCCGATTCACGGGACAACTCGAGAGCCGATCGAGGCTCGTATTTAATGTTTACGTGTATGCCATGCGGGAAACTAAGCGAGGCAAATCCATCACCTTCCCGGCCAGGTATAGGTCGGGTGGCACGCCTTGCACCAGCATCGAACGTGCATGCCGGAGTCTTTGCGGGCCGTCGCTCGAGGGACCAGGGCCAGCCGCAGCCCTGGGAGCCTCCCGGCTCTACTGTGTTGCCCGTCGCTGCTCGCCGGTGGGTTTCTGACCGCAACAGTTCCACCATGTTGACGCCAGGGAACGGATGTGTGTCCACTTTCATGGCAAACTGCCCGAAGAGCAATCGGCCTTGTTCTATCGCCATTTGGATCTGCTGACGAAACACCTTGCAGTCATTGGTGGTATGGGTGAACGAGTGATGCCATTTGCAGTACGGCCTCCCGTTCATCTCTTGTGCTGTAGGGATTTTATGGCATTTGGGTAACTTCAGCTGTTTTTCCTTAAGCAAAAGATCGAAAATCTGCTCAGCCTTGATCAAATCGAAGTCAAACCCTCTTGCAGGCCCTTGTGGTTTTACCCATTTGCAGGACACGGGATTTGCCCCCCGAGCCCATTCAGCTACCGCCACCTCCAGGTCTGGTGCAGGATCTTCAGTTTCTTCCATCTCAACCAGGCCTACCGGACGCTTGAACTTGTCTTGGTACAATTCAGGGTGCCGCTGCTCATACGATGTGAGTTTACGCACCATGTGCGACAATGAACCTGTACTACGCTTGGGAAGTCAGATCCTTGATCGGCGTTGCGAGGCCCAATACTGCCAGCTCGATTGCTTCCTTCTCAGATAAACGAACCGAATAACATCGGTTCCTGATAGTCCTGAAACGTTGGATGTATTCAGACACTGTTTCTCCCCGCTTCTGCCGCACCTGCGCTAGATCGGCAATACCAGCTTCGGTAGCATCTGAGTGATATTGCACGTGGAACTGCTCCTCCATTTGCTTCCACGTCCGGACTGAGTTTGGTGGCAACGATGTGTACCATCCAAAAGCTGATCCCGTAAGAGATTGTGCGAAAAACCTCACACGTAACTGGTCTGACGCTGAAATCATGCCCAGCTGTGCCAAATATCGGCTGACGTGCTCTATTGAGCTAGACCCTTCTGCTCCATTGAATTTTGAGAATTCAGGGAGCCGATATTTGGGTGGCAGCGGGATCAGATCGTACTCGTTGGGGTACGGCTTGGAATAGCCGATTGTTTTCCTCTTCGGCAAGATGCCGAACTGGTCTCTCAAGATAGTGCTGATCTGTTCCATGGTATTAGCTGTAGGGACCGAGCCTTCATGACTCGTTCCAGTAGCATATTTAGCTAGCCATGCTTGTTTGTCAGCGTCTGGTCCAGAAATCCCCGTTGGTGCAATCTGGTTCGTGCGCGTCAAGGCATTGCAGTCTGGCACGTATGTGCACACGTATCCATGTGGGATCTCCTTAGGCGGCTCATATAGGAATTGGCAATCGCTAGGATCGCCTCCAACCTTGTAGACGACGTACGCCGGTGAACCCGGTGGCTCTGGCGCCGCAAGAGCGAATGGTAGCGGCGGTCTTATCTGGAGCGGTATTTCTCTCTGGTGAGTCCCCAGGGTAGGTCCTGACAGAGAGTACTGATGCTTCATGATCTCCTGCACCACTCGGACCGCAACGCGCTCAAAAGCGTTCACCAAGCTCTCAGAATGGCGGTGCAGAGAATGAGCCACCATGTAATTAATCTCCTGGCGTAGAGCTCTGGTGCGCTCCTCTGAAGATGTAGAGAGGTCTACTTCATAGAGAGCACCTTCAGGGGAGAACCCTTTCCATTTGATGCCATGTGAACGGGTCTTCATGAAAGAGCCGATGAGATCGGCTTCCAAGATGGCTTTCATCTCATCGTACTTCTTCTTGTGCTCCTCCGGCAGATCTGCGTACGTGACTGGTTCGCCCACCACCTCATCCGCAGCTTTTGACATGGTTGCTGCAGATGTCGACGTAGTGGCTGTAGAGTGTCCCACCGGGCGTGCCAGAATGTGTTGCTGTCAAAAACCCACCGGCGAGTAGCGACGGACAACACCGTAGAGCCGGGAGGCTCCCAGGATTGCGGTGGACCCTGGTCCCTCGGGCGACGGCCCGCAATGCCTTCTGGCACACGTCCTGGTGCTTACGAGGGCGTGCCACCTGACCTATACCTGGTCAGGAAGGTGATGGATTACTTCGACTAGTTTCCTGCATGGCAAACACGTAAACATTAAATACGAGCCCCGATCGGCTCTTAAGTTGTTCTGTGGATCGGCTCAAAGAGTCGATTGCCCCATGGTTCATGTTAGATTTATAAGTACATGGGGATCATGCTTTATCGATATCAAGCTAAAATAATCTACGATAGTCTAGGGTTTTCACCGTATAATCGGAACATCCTATGCGTAGTTGAGCCTAGCAAATACGTAAGATGATGGAAAACCAGCCCTAAAGAGGCCTAAAAACCAACGTGAAGTTGATCCCCGGAACAATCCCTCTAGAGCTTAATAAACCACGCCTTACGCACCACCTGATCGTTCAACCCGTTTATAAGGCCTAACCATACGGATATCAAACCAATCCTTGAAGAACAAGGAGCAACTATAACGGATTAGATCTATTAAATAAAGAATAAGCAAGATGTTGTCCTTACACCTAAAATAGGTGTAAAGGCAACTAGATATCAAGGGGCAGCGTAGCTAAACAAGTACATCGTGAAAGCATCGACGTCAACCCCAAAACACCTAAGATAAGGGTGTTGCTCGCCATCAAAAAGGCTTCAGCACGAGCAACACCAACAATGAATAAATCGATATCGCCTAGATCGCAAGATGCGATCTAGGCAGCATGTTGCTTACCCGGGAGAAACCCTCGAAACAAGGGGTGGCGATGCGCCTAGATTGATTTGTTGTGAACGTGATCGTCCTCCTTCTCAAAAACCCTAGATACATATTTATAGTCCGTAGACTTTCTAACTTGGGAGTAAACCCAACCGTGTACGAGCTAAACTCTATCTCTTAATTCTAACCGACACGTATCCTACTATAATTTACAGATACACGGGCAGTCTAGCCCAAACTTCTTATACAAGGCCGGTTCAGGAATATTTTCTATGCATATCCTCTAAGCCCATTTAATCACGGCCCATCTCCAGACTTGGTTAAATTCTGGTGATAACATTTAGTTAAATAATTTTTTGGAATTATGACTCACAAGTATAGGGGATCGCAACAGTCTTCGAGGGAACTAAACTCAAATTTATTGATTCGACACAAGGGGAGTCAAAGAATATTTATAAGCTTTAACAGATGAGTTATCAATTCACATGCACCTGGAAATAGACTTGCCCACAACAGTTTATCAATAGTAACAGTTCTATAACAGTGGTAGTACGTAGTAAAGTAACATCAGTAATGAATAAAAACAACAGCAGCGATGATTGCAGTAGATATTAGGATTAAAATACTGTAGGTACATGGATGGATGAACAGACGCTACATGAATGAGATAGTTCATATAATAGCAAGACATAGGCATTGCAAGTAGTAATGATATAAGCATCCTAGTATAATACAACCATATGTGTGTGTTCCTATTTAGTCGTGCGTGCTCGCAACGAGAAACTTGTACGACATCTTTTGTCCTACCAGTCCGTTGCAGCGGAGCCTCAAGGGAAACTACTGGTAATTAAGGTACTCCTTTTAATAGAGTACCAGAGCAAAGCATTAACACTCAGTGAACACACGTGATCCTCACATCATAGACATCCCCTCCGGTTATCTCAATTTATGTCACGTTGGGGCCTCGGGTTCCGGACAACAATATGTGTATACAACTCGCAGGTATGATCAAAAACAATAATTATCATCATGATTCAATAACATGTTTAAATTGAGATCATGGCACTCGAGCCCAAAGTGACAAGCATTAAGCATAACGAGTTGCAACAATGTCAAAAATACTAACAACGGATACTAGGCACTATGCCCATAACAATCTTATAGCTATTACATGACCAATCTCATCCGATTCCTACTATCCCATACAGCCTACAGCGGGGAATTACTCACACATGGATGGGAAAATCATGGATGGTTGATGGAGAGGCGTCGGTGATGACGATGGCGATGATCTCCTCCAATTCCCCGTCCCGGCAGGGTGCCAGAACGGACCATGGTCCCGGATTGGGGTTTCTGGTGGCGGCGGAGCAGTGAAACTCTTTTTGGAAAAACGTCGACCCCCCCCCCCCGGTATTTTCAGGTCATGGGCTTTATATAGTGCGAAGGAGAGGTCGAGAGGGTGGCCGAGGCGGCCAGACCACACCTAGGCGCGGCCAAGCCTAGCCCGCGCCTAGGGAAGGTGTGGGCCCCTCATGTCCCTCTCCGTCTCGTCTTCTGGCTCCGTGAGTCTTCGGGTGAAATATGGATTTTGCGATATTTTTCGGAAATTTTTCTGAAAGTTGAATTTCTGCACAAAAACGAGACACGAGAGCAATTCTGCTGAAAACAACGTTAGTATGTGTTAGTTGCATTCAAAACACACAAGATAGAGGGCAGCAAAAGTATTCGAGAAAGTAGATATATTTTGGACGTATCAAATACAAATAATAAGGAAGTGTGATGTCATGGCCCAAGTGTTAATAGGATTGATAGGGTACTACTGTCAACATGAATAAATCCTTCGTCAGAAACTCATCTGGAAGGAATGATCGAGCGAGAAGTTTAACTTTTGACCTAATTTTAAGCATGCTTAGAGATTAAACTGCCAAATAATTAAAAAATTGCCTGAAAAAAATATAAAAAAATTGGAAAAACTTTTGTTTTTTTGGTTGAAAAACGATGCACCAATGCGGTCGGCACAGGACCTTCCTAGTCGTACCGGCCGATGGTGGCCGTCGGCACAACCTATGCCGAGGGACAAATGATTGGTTGTGTCGTCAGCTTCTGGCCGTTGGCACCTTGACTGGTTGTCGTAGTGTGAAGTCGTTGAAGGACAACGGAGTCGTGGAACAATGGCCTAGCTAGACGGTTCAAAATAGGTTTGTCAAATAATTGGAGTGTCAGTGAGATTCATGAATACATCATTATACGATCAAAAACTGCAAACGGAGGCCGAGCTACATGTTGGAGATATGCCCAAGAGGCAATAATAAAAGTGGTTATTATATATCTTTATGTTTATGATAAATGTTTATATACCATGCTATAATTGTATTAACCGAAACATTGATACATGTGTGTTATGTAAACAACAATGAGTCCCTAGTGAGCCTTTTAACTAGCTTGTTGATTAATAGATGATTAGTTTCATAATCATGAACATTGGATGTTATTAATAACAAGGTTATATCATTATATGAATGATGTAATGGACACATCCAATTAAGCGTAGCATAAGATCACGTCATTAAGTTATTTGCTATAAGCTTTCGATGCCTAGTTACCTAGTCCTTTCGACCATGAGATCATGTAAATCACTTATACCGGAAAGGTGCTTTGTTTACATCAAACGCCACTGCGTAAATGGGTGGTTATAAAGGTGGGATTAAGTATCCGGAAAGTATGAGTTGAGGCATATGGATCTGTTGCGGTCAGAAACCCACCGGCGAGCAGCGACGAGCAACACAGTAGAGCCGGGAGGCTCCCAGGGCTGCGGCTGGCCCTGGTCCCTCGAGCGACGGCCCGCAAAGACTCCGGCACGCACGTCCGATGCTGGTGCAAGGGCATGCCACCTGACCTATACCTGGCCAGGAAGGTGATGGATTTGCCTCGCCTAGTTTCCTGCATGGCAACACGTAAACATTAAATACGAGCCTCGATCGGCTCTCAGGTTGTCCTATGAATCGGCTCAAGGAGCCGATCCACCCATGATTCGTACGAGGTGTACGATCACATGGTGGTCCTGCTTGATCAAAATAAAGCTAAAACGACCTACTACGATTTAGGGTTTTCACCACATAATCGGAACATCCTACGCGTGATTGAGCCTGGCGGCCACGCACGGTGATCATAAACCGACCCTAGACAAGGCCTAAAAACCAACATGAAGTTGATCCCCGGAACATCCTGTCTAGGGCTAGCAAACTACACCCTACGTGCCACTCGGATCCTTCAACCCGTTTGTAAGGCCTAACTATGCAGATATTAAACTAATCCTTGAAGAACAAGGAGCAATCATAACGGATCGGATCTACTAAATAATGATCAAGCGAGGTGCCGCCCTTACACCTAAGATAGGTGTAAGGGCGGCTAGACGTCTAAGGGTTGCACGGACGAAAGCATATGATATGATGAAACAATGCTAGCCCTAACACATCTATGATAACTACGTTGCTCGCCATCAACAAGGCTTCAGCACGAGCAACGCATGAACGAGCGAATAAACGCAGCATCGCCTAGATCGCAAGATGCGATCTAGGCAGCATGATGCTTACCCGGAAGAAACCCTCGAGACAAGGGAGTTGGCGATGCGCCTAGATTGGTTTGTGGTGAACGTGATTGTTGTTTATTTCGAAACCCTAGATACATATTTATAGTCCGTAAACTTTCTATCGTGGGAATAATCCCAACCGTGCACGAGCCAAACTCTATCTAACCGACACGTATCCTACTATATTACAGATACACGGGCAAACTAGCCCAAACTTTGCATATATGGCCGATTCATGTATTTCTTCCATGTATATTCTTCAAGCCCATCTTAATCGCGGCCCACCTCTGATCCGGTCAAATTCTGGTGATAACACATGCCCCCCTGGTTTTGGAAATGATAATTCCAAAATCACTCGCCTTTTCTTCGTCGGGTCATGTCGTGGCGAGGCAGAAACCGTCGCAGTATCCTTCATCATGATGCCTTGCCTCCTCCACTTCTCCGCGTGACCTGGCAAATTTTTTTTTTCTGTTGGGCACCACTTCCTCGGAAACTGCTGCGGCATTGAATCTCCACTATATCCCCTTTTATTTAACCGCTCCAAACAGTTCGCTTCTTCATCCCCTTCGCATTAGCACTCCAAAAGCCCTCCTCTGCCACCATGTCTTCTTCCTCCTCTGCCTCATCGGGTCTTTCCACCCAGTCCTCCCCCTCCCGCGAGCCGACGCGGGAGTGGGACCCGGAGGAGGCCCACGAGGCCAACATCCGCCGCGCCATCGAAGACGGGGACGAGTCCGATCCACGACTTCTCCGTCCGGTCCGAGGACGACAAGTCCTCGACCGATGGGGAAAGTGACCTCCGCTTCCTTGCCGACGGGGAAACGGAGGAGGAGAGCGATGACGATCGCTTCTCCTGGGACGACTTCACCTCCTCCTCCGAGGAGGAGGAGGAGGAGGAGGAGGAGGACGACACCTCCTCCGATGAACCGCCGGCCAAGCGCTTCTGCCCCTGGCCGGGGAACCTCAGCGACTTCGACAGCGACGACGACGACGCTGACGAGGAGGACGAGGACAACGAGGGCCCATAGATAGGACCCTTAGCATAGGATCAGTAGTAGTAGATGGGGCAATGTATCCCCTGGTACTTCCTTTTGAGAGCAATCAGCTCTTTATGTAAGAAACCCCGTTTATCAATGAAGAATTTCCTCCAATTTGATTTTGCCGATTTCCTTTATGCTAATTTAGCCGATTTCCCCTCATACTGACTTTGCCGATTGTCAACTTAGCCAATGCTCAATGAGCCGATGGCAACGCATCGGTCCCTCACAATCTATCCTTCATCTCTTCGACTAAGGAGCGATTGTCAACTTGGTCAATGCTCAATGAGCCGATGTCAACGCATCGGTCCCTCACAACCTATCCTTCACCTCTTCGATCGGTGACTTTGAGATCCGGTGGATCTTGTGGAAGACCCGGGCCTTCAAGAGAGCCCTAGGACCGTTGCTTGAAACGACTTGACGCTGAAGCTGATACTTCTGCAGAACAGGTGCCACTTGCTCGCGAATCTCCTCGCGATAGCTTCCAGTGATGCTTTATAACCCTGCTCTGTTTCTTTGCAGCAACAAGATGGCCTAGAGCCTGTCAATGATGATGGATCCCCCTTTGAATTCCTCCCACCAGCTCCAGTGATCTTCTTTTGCAAGAACTCACCACCTTTGAAGAAGGTTATGATGCAGGGTCAGCCGATGACATCCCAATCGGCTTCCAAAAACAGAGTATCTACCAGGTCAGCTGCCCCCCGAGCCTCAGTCAAGGCGAGAACAGCGGTGAGGACACACAGTTCAGACAAATGGACCCGAGCTCGAGCAAATCTGAGAAAACCACCACGCAGAGCCAGCCAGACTTGCCACCGTCGGCTTTCAAGAAAAGGTCAGCTACTGAACCTGCCGTTTCCCAAACTCTCATCAAAGCGGGGCAGGGCAGCCTACGCACGAGAGCCGATGCATCAAGAAAGCTCGCAAAGAACCGCAAGCCTCTCCATTAAACCAGGAGATACCAAACGTAACTCCATCCTTTCCTCGGCTGATTTGGCCTGCTGACCCCTTGTCGTTCTTATCGGCTAACCTCCTCTTCTGCAGACTGATGACACGTCTGACAGCACTGCTGAACTGGCGACCTTGCGCAAAGGGTTGGAGGTCCTCGAAGAGAAGGTTCAGGCGACGGCTCATTGAAGCTGAGCATGCTCTCATCGTTCACTCCCTCGAAGAAGCAGAAGGCCTCGAAGCTGACCTGAAGACCGACTCGGTCGAAATCCGCGTCTTGAACACAATCCTGTGTAATTTGTACTAGAGTCGATGTCTATGCATCGGCTTTGTTTCTTAGCTCTAAAGTCGATGTCTGTGCATCGACTGTACATCGTGAGATTTTTTTTTTACTGGCCGATTTTTCTATCGGCCCCCAATATTTTACTGCACATATATCGCACATGTTCATCTGATTAGGTGCCCCCCGAGCCGAATCTGCCAGGTAACTGTGGATATCGGCTCTGTAGTTAGCCAAGGCACTGTATCTGAACGTCGGCTCCGTTAGGACCAATGTTGACTTCTTCCAGCTCATCAGCCGACGTAAACCCGTTGCCCGTTAGATCGATGTTGAACACAGGCAGAACGTATGGTGAGGATAATTTTGGCCGATTCTTTGGAATCGGCCTCCATGTTGATTGAATCGCTCAATGAAGGTTTTGCAATGTTCGTCCATAGATCTTTGGGGCCGATCACAAGGATCGGCCTCGCCACGTCCGTCCATAGATTTGTTCTTGCTATACGGTCAGGCCGGTGGATAAGACCAGCCTAACCCCGTCCTTCGTTACGTCGATGCGCTCGCGATCGTCCAAATTGATGCTCGAGAGTGGCTCTTGGCCTGTCGTCTCCAAAACGTTCATGCCGCCCGTTGAAACCTCGGCTGAGTCATCTGCGTGGACGACCTCTACTTCATCTCCATCCCACTGTATTAAGCATTGGTGCATCGTGGATGGAATGCAACAGTTGGCATGGATCCAATCTCTCCCTAGCAGGACAGCATAGGTGCTCTTGCTATCGACAATAAAGAACGTCGTAGGGATGGTTTTCCTTCCTACGGTCAGATCCACGTTCAGAACACCTTGTGCGTCAGATGCTTGGCCGTTGAAATCGCTCAGTGTAATGTTGGTCTTGATCAGGTCCGAGCTAGAGCGTCCCAACCGACGAAGCATGGAGTATGGCATAATGTTGACTGCCGCTCCGGTGTCCACCAGCATCTTGTTGACAGGCTGCCCATTGATATAACCTCGCAAGTACAGGGCCTTCAGATGTCTGTAGCTTCTTTCTCGTGGCTTCTCAAAGATAACTGGCCGTGGGCCGCAGTCAAGTTGTGCCACAGGTGCTTCGCCTAATCCTGGAGCACTAAACTCCGTCGGAAGGATGAACACCATGTTTGTGCCAGCCGATGTCTCATCATCGGCTTTCTTTTGTCTGGGGCGCCACTCTTTATTTTGTGGCCGTCCTTCTTCGTCCAGAGTTCGCTGAATTTTCGCGGCCAGATCCGGCCGCGCCTTCCTTAACGTGTGCAGGTATAACCTTTCGGCTTCCTCCAAACCACGTAGTCGCTGAACCCTACGCTTTTGGGAACGGCTGAGTCCATCAGGGCACCACCTTGGCCGGTGGTACTTATCTTCTTCTTCTTCATCATCGTCCTCTAGTTCCTCGAGATCTTCCACCCGAGAGGACTCAGCGTGCCTGTTCCGAGGCGGGAGAGGCCCTAGACGCTTGAACACGGACACGTTAGCTGCATCCTTCTTCTTCTGTCTACATTCTGGGCAGTTGTCGATTGTAGGCAATCGGCTCATTCCTGAATCCCAGCAGTGTCTGAAGAAGGGACAGTCCCAGTGCCTATCCACGTCGTCTTGCTCTCTTGATTCTTCCTTGGCATGGCGCTCATATCTCTCCTCGTCGCGATCATGCCGACGATGTCTCCTGGCGTCCCTGCTAGCCAGACGATCTCTTTCGTCATCGTCGTTGTACCGTCGGCGTTGGTCGTATTGACTCACATATTTGTTGAGGAGGTGATCAGAGAGGGGTCGCTGATATCTCACATTCTTCACTTCCCCCTCTGTGACGTAGCGCTTGCCATCGTGCCGGAGCCGATCGCGTGGAACGGCTTCCTCTCGTGTCCTTGCTATGAGAGCAGCTGCCCTCGTCTCTCGTCCTTACCGCAGTGGTGCCCGGATCCTACCATGTTGATGTTGAACGAGAAACTTGGCTGGCACCTCCCGGGGTAAGTGCACTCCACCATGTTAACGGCGGGGAAGGGGTGTGTGTCGACTTTCATGGCGTATCGGCTGAAAATTAGACGCCCTTGTTCTATCGCTATTTGGATCCGCCGACGCCACACCCTGCGGTCGTTGGTGGCATGGGTGAACGTGTTATGCCACTTGCGGTATGGCTTTCCGTTCAGCTCCTCGCGCCGTGGGGATCTTGTGGCCTTCGGGTAGCCTTAGCTGCTTCTCCTTAAGTAAGAGGTCGAAAATTTGCTCAGCCTTGGTGACGTCGAAGTCAAACCCTCTTGGAGGACCTTGTGGCTTAACCCACTTGCAGGACACGGGGCTTGCCCCCCGAGTCCATTCAGCCACTGCTACCTCTTGATCTCCCGCGGAGCCTTCATCTTCGTCTGCCTCAACCAGGACCACCGCACGCTTGAATTTATCCTGGTATACATCTGGGTGGCGCTGTTCATATAATGACAGCTTCTGCACCATGTGCGCCAGTGAAGGGTAGTCTCGCTTGGGAGGCCACATCCTTGATCGGTGATGCGAGACCCACCACCGCCAACTCGATCGCTTCTTTTCAGTCACACGAGCCAAATAGCATCGGTTCCTAACGGTCCTGAAGCGCTGGATGTATTCCGACACTGTTTCTCCACGCTTACGTCGTACTTGTGCTAGATCGGCAATGCCAGCCTCGGAAGCCTCCGAGTGATACCGCATGTGGAACTCGCTCCTCCAACTCGCTTCCAAGTCCGGATTGAGTCCGGTGGCAGCGATGTGTACCACCCGAAAGCCGATCCTGTGAGGGATCGTGCGAAGAACCTCACATGCAGCTCATCCGATGCTTCGAGATCGTGCCCAGCTGTGCCAAATATCGGCTCACATGCTCGATTGAGCTGGAACCATCCGATCCACTAAATTTGGAGAATTCAGGGAGCCGATATTTGGGTGGTAGTGGGATCAACTCGTACTCGTTGGGGTACGGCTTGGAATAGCCGATTGCCCTCCTTTTCGGCACCATGCCGAACTCGGTCTCTCAAGATTGTACTGATCTGATCCGCGGTGCCTGGCCGAGGAGTCGAACTCTGAAGATTTGCCGGAGTGGCATACTTAGCCAGCCATGCTTGTTTCTCAAGCTCTGAGCCAACTGCAGGAGTTGGGCTCTGGAGGTTTATCGGAGTGGCATACTTAGCTAGCCACGTCTGCTTCTCAAGATCTGTTCCCGAAGTTCCTCCTGCTGTTCCGTAAGTCCCTCGTCGTTGCGGTCTCGGTTTGTGAGTGCCCGAGCTACTCGCGATCGGCACGTATGTGCATGTATATCCGTGAGGGATCTCCTTAGGCGCCTCATGCAAGAACCGGTAATCACTAGGGTCACCACCGATCTTGTAGACGACGTATGCCGGTGAACTCGGCACTTCGGTGCTGCCAACGCGAATGGCAGCGGTGGTCGGGACTGGAGTGGCATCTCTCCTTGGTGAGTCCCTAGAGCTGGTCCCGACGGAGAGTACCGATGCCTCATGATTTCCTGGATCACCCGAAGAGCGACACGCTCCAAAGTGTTCACCGAGGCTCTCGGAATGGCGGTGCGGCGAATGAGCTACCATGAAATTAATCTCCTGACGCAGAGACCTGGTGCGTTCTTCCGTCGGGGCGGACAGGTCCACTCCATCGAGCGCGCCTTCAGGTGAGAACCCTTTCCACCTGATGCCGTGTGAGCGGGTTCTCTGGAAAGAGCCGATGAGGTCGGCTTCGAGGATCGCTTTGACCTCATCATACTTCTTCTTGAGCTCCTCAGTGAGATCCTCGTACGTGACTGGAGTGCCTTCCGCCATCTCGGATGTAGATGGCGATGCGGTTGATGTCGAAGACTGTCCCACCGGGCGTGCCAGAATGTGTTGCGGTCAGAAACCCACCGGCGAGCGGCGACGAGCAACACGAGAGAGCCGGGAGGCTCCCGGGGCTGCGGCTGGCCCCGGTCCCTCGAGCGACGGCCCGCAAAGACTCCGGCACGCACGTCCGATGCTGGTGCAAGGGCGTGCCACCCGACCTATACCCGGCCGGGAAGGTGATGGATTTGCCTCGCCTAGTTTCCTGCATGGCATACACGTAAACATTAAATACGAGCCTCGATCGGCTCTCGGGTTGTCCCGTGAATCGGCTCAAGGAGCCGATCCACCCATGATTCGTACGAGGTGTACGATCACATGGTGGTCCCGCTTGATCAAAATAAAGCTAAAACGACCTACTACGATTTAGGGTTTTCACCACATAATCGGAACATCCTACGCGTGACCGAGCTCGGCGGCCACGCACGGTGATCATAAACCGACCCTAGACAAGGCCTAAAAACCAACATGAAGTTGATCCCCGGAACATCCTGTCTAGGGCTAGCAAACTACACCCTACGTGCCACCTGGATCCTTCAACCCGTTTGTAAGGCCTAACTATGCAGATATTAAACTAATCCTTGAAGAACAAGGAGCAATCATAACGGATCGGATCTACTAAATAATGATCAAGCGAGGTGCCTCCCTTACACCTAAGATAGGTGTAAGGGCGGCTAGACGTCTAAGGGTTGCACGGACGAAAGCATATGATATGATGAAACAATGCTAACCCTAACACATCTAGGATAACTACGTTGCTCGCCATCAACAAGGCTTCAGCACGAGCAACGCATGAACAACGAATAAACGTGTACTGCCTAGATCGCAAGATGCGATCTAGGCAGCATGATGCTTACCCGGAAGAAACCCTCGAGACAAGGGAGTTGGCGATGCGCCTAGATTGGTTTGTGGTGAACGTGATTGTTGTTTATTTCAGAAACCCTAGATACATATTTATAGTCCGTAGACTTTCTATCGTGGGAATAATCCCAACCGTGCACGAGCCAAACTCTATCTAACCGACACGTATCCTACTATATTACAGATACACGGGCAAACTAGCCCAAACTTTGCATATAAGGCCGATTCATGTATTTCTTCCATGTATATTCTTCAAGCCCATCTTAATCGCGGCCCACCTCTGATCCGGTCAAATTCTGGTGATAACAGGATCAACAGTGGGATTTGTCCATCCCGATGACGGATAGATATACTCTGGGCCCTCTCGGTGGAATGTCGTCTAAATAGCTTGCAAGCATATGAATAGTTCATAAGAGACCACATACCACGCTACGAGTAAAAAGTACTTGTCAGGAGACGAGGTTGAACAAAGTATAGAGAGATACCGATGATCAAACCTCGGACAAGTAAAATATCGCGTGACAAAGGGAATTGGTATCGTATGTGAATGGTTCATTCGATCACTAAGACATCGTTGAATATGTGGGAGCCATTATGGATCTCCAGATCCCGCTATTGGTTATTGGTCGGAGAGAGTTCTCAACCATGTCTACATAGTTCGCGAACCGTAGGGTGACACACTTAAGGTTTGATGTTGTAATAGTAGAACTTGAATATGGAATGGAGTTCGAAGTATTGTTCGAAGTCTTGGATGGGATCCCGAACATCACGAGGAGTTCCGGAATGGTCCGGAGAATAAGATTCATATATAGGAAGTCATTTTATAAGTTTGAAAATGATCCGGTGCATTTATGGAAGGTTCTAGAAGGTTCTAGAAAAGTCCGGAAGAAATCACTTTGGAAGGCGGAGTCCCGAAGGGACTCCACCACCCATGGCCGGCCAACCCTAGAGGGGGGAGTCCAAGGTGGACTCCACCAAGGGGGCCGGCCACCCCCCACATGGAAGGGTGGGAATCCCACTTGAGGTGGGAGTCCCACCTTGGGTAGGTTTCCCTACAACATGGAAGGTTTTGGTTGGGGTCTTATTCGAAGACTTGTAGTCCAACACTTGGGGGTTCCACCTATATAATGAGGGGCCAAGGGGAGGGGGCCGGCCACCACAACACCACCACCTTGGCCGCACCCCAAGGAGGCCGGCCACCCCCTCTCCCAAACCCTAGCCAGCCCCACTCCTCCACCTCTCCCGCAACGCTTAGCGAAGCTCCGCCGGAGTTCTCCATCGCCACCGCCACCACGCCCTCGTGCTGCCGGATTCAAGGAGGAGCTACTACTTCCGCTGCCCGCTGGAACGGGGAGAAGGACGTCGTCTTCATCAACACCGAACGTGTGACCGAGTACGGAGGTGCTGCCCGATTGTGGCACCGTCAAGATCTTCTACGCGCTTTTGAAAGCGGCAAGTGAACGTCTACCGCAGCAACGAGAGCCTCCTCTTGTAGGCTTTAGAAATCTTCAAGGGTTAATCTCGTTCATCCCCTCGCGGTAGGAATTTTTTTTTTCTATGCTACGAATCCCTACACTACATGTAACCTTTTATTTTCATAAATCCGGAATCATAGTTTTAAGTTTCAAAAAAAACTTAAAAAAATTCTTGGATGTAGACAATGATGAAATCTACAAACGTGCGAAATCTCAATGTGGAATTCTTTGTATTGTAGACTACACAAAAGTGACAAAATCTAACGGGTTTTATAGTTCTGAAATGTGCACTATTCACTATTCTCAGATCCATACATTTATCATTTTTGTGTAGCCTAACGTACTAAGAATTTCACATTGAGATTTTACTTGTATGTAGATTCCAACATTAGCTACATCTAGGATTGTTTTAAGATTTAATTCAAATTTAAAAATATGATTTACGATTATTTTGAAAATAAAGAGGTACATATAGCCCAGCCTCCATTTGTCCACTCTCACTATACCATGGAGTACTATGTTTGTGACATGCAGGATGATAGTCTATAGGAATACTGTAACGAGCCGTCTGATTTTTAGCCGATGGCAGATGGTAACTGCCATCAAAACGACTTTAAATAAGTTGTTTGTGCATGGAACTTTTTGCTTGGTACAAAACCGTTTCTATGAAAAATATGCACTCCTCCAGAAAAACGAGCCGACCCTCGCTTGTACAATCAACAGCTAGTTTTGTTACGCATCCTGGTGCAATGTTCACGTGTCCGGAAGCCGAAGACGTGTGTGAAGATTACTATTGAACTGCTAAGAGCATCTTCAGTTGCGTCTTTCAAAGCGAGATCCTCCAAAGATTTTTGGGACGCGCTGGTTTTTTTTTCCTAACCGGGCGTTCCAAAGCATTCTTTCGTCTGGCGCGGTCCAATACGGTGTCCGGCGCTTCGAGCCCGTTTCCCGGTCCA
This sequence comes from Lolium rigidum, assembly GCF_022539505.1. Classification (NCBI taxonomy): domain Eukaryota; kingdom Viridiplantae; phylum Streptophyta; class Magnoliopsida; order Poales; family Poaceae; genus Lolium; species Lolium rigidum. The sequence goes on from NW_025900229.1 coordinate 79,521, forward strand.
CAAGGGACGCTCCGGGCACGCTGGACACAGCGAGAAGCTTGGCGGGGAGTGGCGGGCCCGACGCATCATTGGCACATAAAAAATTAACCTAACCGTCGCCTAACTCGCGATGGAAGTTATTGGCGCGAAGCGATGGTGCAGTTTCCGCAGAGGCGCAGCGATGCGTCTCGTCGCGCCTAGCCCTCCGTGCCAGCGTTAATTAGCGCCACCGCTCTCCCGCCTGCCTCCGGCCTATAAAAGGGGCGCTCTAGCATCGTTGCTCACACACAAACCCTAGCTTCTCTCTCCCCAACCCTAGCCGTCACCATCTCAAGAGTCGAGGGCTATTCCATGGCTGGTAGAGGCCGAGGCCGTGGCCGCCGCCGCGGCCATGCTGGAGCAGCAAGGCCTGCATTGTCGCCATCGCATGCGCTGTCGTCGTCTTCCAAAGGGGATTAGGAGTTCGAGTTCATCGTCGTCCTCAATGGCGACCCACTCGACATCTAGAGGTTGTTGGACAAGTTCGCCGAGTTCGTCGCCGGCAATTAGCCAGCCGCGCTGCAGCTGCGGGAGGCTGGCTGCGGCTTCTGTCGGTGGCCGGTGGACGTGCTCTTCGACGGGCGCTGCAAGATGTACCTCCACACCGTCTGGGAGAAGTTCGCACGCTTCCGGGACCTCAAAGCTAGTTGCATCCTCACATTGTCCTACCAAGGCGACCAGGAGATGAGCGTGAAGGTGTTCAACGACACGTCCTGCCGCCGACACTACCACGGCGACGACGAAGAGGACAACGATTGAACACGCCGAGTGTTTTTTTGTTCGTAGTGAAAATGGTCACGGAGGTTTCTGTATGTTCTCCCTGCATAGGACCAACATGGCTATCATTACCATCTCGATTTTTCAGTTTGGGTGACTGAGCGTGTCTGAGAGTGTTCTTTCTTGGCAGCGAATGTACGAATTCTGCGAGGCCAACACTAGTTAGGTTTCCTCATTTTGCAATGTTTTAACTATGTATTAGTTTGTGTAAACCATGTTCCAAACTATCTATTAGTTTGTGTAAGACCATGTTCCCAATTATGTATTAGTTTGTGTAATTCTCCTCTCTATTGATGTGAAAATGCAAAAAGAAAAATGAAAAGGAATATTGTAATGTGAAAACAAGTTTGGGGGCCGCGTTTGGGTGACGCGGCTAGGAGCGACGTCCCCCAAACGCGGCACGAAGAAAACGCGTCCCCGGCCCAAACGCTCGATCCGACGCTGTTTGGGGGACGATTTAGCGGACGCGGCTGGAGATGCTCTAAAGCACCCACCTTAGAGCATCTCCAGCCGCGTCCCCCAAAGCGCCCCCCCAAAGGGCGCCGGATTTATCGTTTGGGGGACGTGTTTCCTTCGTGCCGCGCTTTGGGGATGTCGCTCCCCAGTCGCGTCCCCCAAACGTGCCCCCAAAACTTTAAAATACTGTATTTTTATTTTAATAGATTGAAGAAATGTTAGGTAACTCCGTACTAATATTGTTGTACTAATATTCAAAACGGTGCAACATAAACAAATTATATATAAAAACTCTAAAAAAACATATACAAATTACATTTACAAATTTAAACTACTTCTTCTTTGATGGTCCCACCTCGTCGTCCTCACGGTGGCGCTTCCTGCTCGTCACCTTGATTTCATTCTATCAAACTGCCAGCCACGGAGTGGGACGACCAAGTACCCATGTTCTTCTGCAAATTTTAGCTCCTCAGAGAAATAGACACCTACAAACTTACCTGTAGGGAATACCAAAGTACCATCACCACTCCTTTTAAAAGGTAGAAAAGGACGCTGAATATCTTCCGGACATGTTATAAACGCTTGAAAGAAACCAAACAAGTTCTCCAACAACGGTATCTCCGAACTCAACGGCTCCCACGATTCGGAGCGATAGCGAATTCATACGAGGACTACGAAGCGAATAATTGCATTCCTTCCTGGAGGTTTTAGTCGAGCGCACGCTTTCCTCGGTTTCGAATCAAGGGTTTTTAACAAAGATAGATCCTCGGTAACGGCAAAGGGGATAGCCTTGCTTTTGAACATTCATGTGCATATATTTTCATTAGATTCCGAAGAGGCGGTGTCGTTCTACGCGTCGGAGGAACTTGTATCCTCCTTATCCTCGATGGCGCTCGCTGGCTGCGCCTTTGCCTTCGCCTTCGCTTTCGCCTCCGCCTCCGCCTTCGCCCGGGCTTCCTCCTCCTCCTCCTCGACCTCCCATTCCTCGACGTTGTCCGGCGGCGGGAATCATCGCCGCTGCTAGGCGTCGTAGCTTTGTCCCACCAGTGGCAACACCCTGGCGGCTTACCCTCGTTGTCGATGTCCGATGGAAGCTGAGAGAGGTTGCTCATTGTGAGAGAGGAGAGGTTTCGATGAATGGCGGCCAGTTGTAGATCGGAAAGCGCATATCGTAGGGGTCTTATTGAGCGCCGATATCGAACAGAGCGGCGGTTGCTCTTTCGCGGAGTTCGCGCTCCATTCCGGCGGTTCGCGCGTCGATCGACGTGGTTGCCAATGCGACGTTTCTCCTTCCCGGCAACTGCACCGTCGCTACGTAGGCGGCGGTTGAGCGTCCGACCCGCTGACGCGTCGGTCCCGCGTCACCTCGCCTCGCTTCTCGTTGTGTCCGCCCTGGCCAGAGCGTCCCCTGTGTAGCGGAGACGGACTCGGGGCGCCGGACACCGTATTGGACCGCGCCGGACAAAAAGGGCCTTTGAGGCGTGCGGTTGGGAACGATTTTTAATCCGGCGTGCCTCAAATTTTCTTTGAAGGACGCTTTAGGGTACGCGGCTGGAGATGCTTTTAAGCACGCTTGCGGAGTTCATCCACGAATGCCAAGTTTGCCCACGTGATTCGCGGCCAATAGAGGCCACTCCGCTGTGTGGTGTTGGGCTGGCACCGTAGTTCTCTCTTCCTCCAGGCCAGCGAGCCGATGTCTGTCGGCGACCCAAGTGGCATAGTCCCCAGTGTCTTCGATGGTGGTCGTGACTCGACATCTCGTGTGAGCTTCGGCGGAGAAGTAGACTCGATATAGCTTTTCTCCAATTTCTTCCGGAGGCCTTTTTTGTAAAAATCGAGGGCCTGTCTTCTGTTACTGTAGGGCCTTTTTTGTAAACTTTCCCGCCGTTTAATACAGGTTCTGGGGCCTTCAGGCCTCTTCCCGTTAAATTTTTTACTCTAAAGACTTGGTCAACTTTACATAGTCTAACTTATTTTTTTTAAATCTTAATGACTGAAACTAATGTACTCCTGCAAACGAAGATCCACTTCGTTCCACCATCCCTCGTTCCCTGACGAACCTTGCCCCTGGCTCGAGAATTTGTTCAGACAAATAAAAATCGTGATTCTGTTGCCCCTGGATCGGGACGGCGGACACGAACATTTCGTGCAGTCACCGTCGTCGGTGGGCCGACAGATAGATAGGCTTCGACAGACACGTATACGTGATAGTTTACGTGGGCTAGCTTCAGCATCTACGACGTCATATGAGACCTTGCACTACAAGATCGTCGCCTGGCGGTGATGATGACAATGGGTTCACAGAGATCCAACATATCATCCTGGCATTTTGCCACAACCAACTACCACCCTGAGTGCACTTCCTTTTATTTATGAAAGTAAAGACAAAAACTCCATTGTTCTCACGACATCCACCTTTGTTGCTTCACTTCACACCCTTCTCTACCGACACTAAACTTCTGACCTGTTTGTCCAGAGTTCTATGTATACTCATCCCAGTACCTTCATGCGCCACAAGCTAACAACGGATCATCACAACATAAAAGTGCTACTGTTTCTATGTAAACCGACAGTGTACAGGCAGAGTGTACATTGCGAAGTATATGACATTGTATCGATAATAATGTGGATTAAAACATAATGAACTCACATATTCTAAGCATATGCCTTAAGGTGGACTACCAGCAATTCTTAGCTTATCGTACATAATAGGTTAAGCTTCGACACTTATCATCTAGCATCTAGCATCTAGCAGAGTACATGGCCAGCATGCCCAAATGAAATATTGCATACAAAACTGCAATATATAAAAGATAACTTTGGGAAGGTTTGTAATATTTGCCGCAACAAATATATGAAGACGACTTACTCAAGAATTTGTTCTTTTGCCAAACACTATAGTTAGATACTGCAAATAAGGGACCCATGAATGTTAGAAGGCCAAAAAAATCAAATAGCCACTGTGAGGGCAATTTCATGGCATCGTGTCATGTTGATTTCACAGCGGATGCAAGTGACTTCAAGAGAGCTGGTGATGGTCTTCTTAAAGTGTGAGTGAGAAGTATCATCAGTGACAGTAACGTCAACGCACCAGCTTGATGAGCTGAGCCCAAAGAGGTCGGGACATACATCAAAAGTGTAGATATCCCCAATGTAACCTACATAAAAAATCATGCTGCCTATTACTATGGGTGGCAAAAAAAATTCAATGCTTCTTTTTATCAAAACATTATGCTTAACATATCCTTTCATGTGATAAAAATAACTTCATCAGTGAAACCGATTAAGTTATGTACTATAATTCTTTTAACATATATGTGCAAGAACTGCGTTGATAATTCAAAATAATCTTAACATGAACTAAGCCAAAGGATTTGATTTGTGAATTATACCTGAAGAGCTGCCATCCCAAGTGTGCTCCCAACCAGAGACTTGACTGCTGGATGCATGTCTATTTTCCTTGCGGCCAACCATAAGCCACTCACAGACAATAAGGTAGTTGTTGCGAGAATTCGGTGATTGAGCTACAAAATGCGAAGAGCATGTTCAGTCATAAAAATGGATAAATCACAATGACGGATTTCAAGAAGTTTTCCGGTCTCTGCAAAATGAAAAGGAGATCATGATAGATGTACTACAAGCATTACTTAACTTGTCACAAGAACTTAATAATACTAACAAAACTTGTTGCAATGTTGGTTGATGCATATTTTGAAATATACCAGTTGTCATTGGTTATTGAAGAAATGTGTGTGATTCCGGTCAGTTGTTAATTCTTCAAAAACGAATAATGTTAAGAAGCTAAATGAATATCCGAACCAATTAATAACAGAAGTTTAAGACATCATAAATTTCAAAACTATAAAATCCTATCATGGGTGGAGCAAAATGTTACCTGCACAGTAGATGTATTCTCAAAGAAATTACGTATGAAAGGTTCCATACTGAACACATCTTCAGGAATCCAAGTGTCACCCATCTTTGGAAACGTATTGTATGCACGCCCCTAGTCATAACAAATAGTTCACATACGTGTAGGATAAAAGAAGGCTAAGCAGACAGCAACAGAAAGGAAGAGTTCACATACTGCATCATTTCCTGCAACAAAAGCTCCAGATACGGCAGTAATGCCTACCACGGCACTGACAGGAATTGCCAGCTTTCTTAATTTTGCTGCGCCTTTTACCCAATTCATTGATTCAGCAGGAGGTTCTGGCATCACTACTGATAGGGCAGTCCACAATATACCACAATATATAGCAAATGCAGAGGTCAGATGAGCTGCCAGCCTGTACGGGCTAACCCTTGGTTCAACATACTCAGATGCTGGTTCCTAATATGAGAAAAAGAAGGAATAGTCAACTCCCAAGTAACATACCAGCACAAAACAAGGGCATCATATTAGTACCTCAAGACCGCTTTTCACCATCCACCAGCCAATCAGTCCTTGCCCACCACCAAGTGCAAAAAGAGCAGAGAGCCTGAGGCCAAGTTGGCGCGTAACATAGCCTTTTGCAATAAAGTACCCAAAAGGAACAGCAAATACAAAACCCAAAGCTCTTCCCCACATTCTATGTGCATACTCCATCCAGTAGATAAATTTGAAATCTTCAAGGTTCATTCCTTTGTTCACCCTGCATATGTTAATGGAATGCTGCTGCCGCATTAGCAGAAACGTGAGAAAAGAAAACTAGATGCGACTCTCCACAAGTGGGAGAAAGAAAAGATAACACAGGTAGAACCAAAGTAATCTTATTGCCTTCTTCCTCACCAAAAAAAAAAGTGTCAAGTTTATTTTGACAGGTAATTACCAAAATTATATCAACTTTTCTAATAAAGACTAATTGGATTGGAGAGCATGGCAAAGTAAAAAAAAAAATCCCACAGCTTCTATGAACACCTTGATAACAATTTGCTAGTGCTAAGATTTTCAATTTAGAAGGTGTTCTTACTGGAATGTTATAGTGGGGCAAGTGATGATAATCAAACAATCCATATGGAACATCTCCAGTAAGGAAATAACTTTAGTCCATTGCCCAGAACCTATTGTATTTAATTTTAGGTTTTGCATAAAGCAGTAAGCATCTATTCACAGATTCATAAATAGATGCAGTTTGTTAAGGACTATAGCAAGAGACGTGAAAGTTCAGTAGCAGAAATGCTACATGATAGGGACTTCCTTGAAAGCCAGGGTCATCTAAGAGGACCATAAAAACTGAATAAAATAAAATTAGGTGGATTGCATCCTCAATGGTACAGAAAACTTAGTTTCATCAGTGAGTCCTTGACGATAGCTGACTGTGGCAAGATGACGCGTAAACGGAAGGCAACAATTGCATTCTTACCTCATGTATTCAGGTGAGAGCTTGTATTTCTCAAATTCCAGTAGCCACTCTTCTTCTGACATAGGAGGCAGCCCCCCAGCAAACTTCCACTCGGTCATTGAAAGCCCTGAACGTGTGAGCCGAGTGACTCCACCAAGTATGACCATGCTGAATACCCAGGCAGCACATCCAAAGAGCCATATCCCAACTGCCTTCTGCGCTCCAGGGCCTTTGGTAACGAGCAGCTTTAGTGCCGAATTTGCTGCTGCGTTTGCCACCGTTGGATTCAGTGCTGCTGACGCAGTAGACATTTTTCGTGTGCACTGGCCAAAACAACTCTAAAATGAAGCAAATGAATCAAATTTGGGAATTATTTTCAAGAAGAGTAGTAGAATTTTGCAATACAAATTGAAGATTAAGAGATGAATGTGATGAGCTACACATCATGCTCCTCCGAAGTTCTAAAAATGGAACGGTTAGCCAAAAGTGTGCAAAAATACGTCCTCCACAGCCACATATCCAAGGAAAACAATCAAACACTTATCTTGTTAGTAATTACAGCAGAACTGATACACCATTTTCTCTTTGGCACAAAAACATTCCCAGGCAGAGGCTACCAACCTATCAGGTAAGGAGCATGTGATATTCTTGCGAGTGCAATATTTAGCTTTTATACAGCAGATAACGTTTTAATTACAGCAGCAGATAGCCTTTTCCACTACAGATTTATGAAATGATCAATGTTGAACCAAAAACACAATTCCTGAAACTAACGCCAGTTTAAACAGAAATCTCCTCGCTAAGTGGCCACTGCCGGCTCATTCCCCTCGAATTTCGAACCGTACAGATTTCTTCAGCGACTCAGTCGCCTAGAAAACGATAGCATAACCACGAGGAACCAGACAAGCAGAGGAGGAATGGGGGAAGGCGGGGAAACGCTCACCTTGGGACCGAGAGAGCGGAAGGCGTGGAAGGAGGCGATTCGGGAGGCGGCGAACAAGCCGCCGGTCGACCGCCGGTGAGGCGAAGGGAGGAGGTGGCCGCCAGCGCCGCCACAGGTGCCCGATCCAACCCTAGGAGGAGCGGGGGACGGAGCCGGAGAGCCCCTCGGGAGGCGAGGGATGGCCAGGGCAGAGGCCTGGTCCTTGCCCCGGCGGAGCAGCGCCGCGGCTACCCTGCTCCCCATCATGGCGGGCGGTGGCGGTGGGGCTGGCCGAGGAAGAAGCGGCGGAAGAGGGGAGATCGTCGGAGATTTTAGAAGTGGAAAAAATTGTGGGGTTTAGGCGCTGGTCACGTCATGGGCTACGTGGCAGTGTGTACTCCTAGAAATGGGCTCACTAGACTAGGCCCAATAGTTTTTTTTTAGCCTAGGACGGTTTAACATTCAGCACGTTCACTCATTCTCTGGTACCCTAAAAAGTAGTAAGAGCATCTCTAACAGAGCCCGTAAACCACACCGGAACTTTCCCCGTAAGGCCATCGATCGGGAGGAAGATGACGACCACGTGCTACCCTTACTAGAGACGGGGACGACATGGCTGGTCGCGGCGTTGTTTATGGGAGTGCGATGCAGGTGGGGTTCGTCGGGTTCGTCGGAGATAGGGCTGAAATAGACTGTGAATTTTTTTAGATATATGCTTTTGTTACTTCTACGAATAATACTCTTTTTTAAAATAATACGGCTTCGGAGTAGCGTTTCCCGAGGGGAACCTATCGGGTAAACGTTGCCAGTGTTTGCGCATAGCAGCCTGGGCAGAACTCGTGAAAGGGTCGCCCCACTGCTTCTTGTTGGGGAAGACTATCCCGATTACTGCTATCGGATTGCGCGCACCCGATTCCCACGGTCGGGCTATGCATACCCAAGTTTTTGGGTGTTTTTTCCCTCCCCTTCCACTAGCCATTACCCGTCGCCCTTTTCCCGCTAACCTATTTCCTGCCACGCCACCCGTTTCCCGCCGAACTCTTTCCGGCCAAATTTTCTGGTCTTCTGTCTATAAAAAACCGAGCCGCCTGATTGTTTCGAAGTACCTCTGATTCTCTCCCTTTCTTCTATCAAATTTCTTTTAACCAACTATTCGATGCCAAGTGTGCATTGCTCGTACCAGGACTGGAGGCCGAGGAAAAAGAAGGATGCAAGCTTGCCCAACATATTCAACTGGAGCATTGCTGGTGCGGTGATCTTGCGAAAATGAAGAAGGCGAAAGATTTCTATGATAAGTTTGGCATAGATTTTCTTCATGTGTGCCAACTATGATCACGATGCACCGGCAAGCTCGGCGTACGTGAAAGCAGAGAGAGAGATGGTTGCAGAATCATCGTGTGGAGCAACGGGAGTAGCTTGATGACTGGGGAAAGAGACTGGGGGAGAAGGAGGCAAAGTTAGAGGAGAAGGAAGGGGTATTGTAGAAGAGAGAAAGAGCCGCGCAGTCGAAGGTAGCGAAAGAGCGTGGTGACAAGACTAGAAAATAACCACGCTGGACACATGACCACTAGATTTTTCTACTAATAACAATGTATCTTAATTTCAGTTCTAGTGTAGTTGTGTATCTTAATTTAAGTAGAATTGTAGTTTTGTATTTTAATTTTAATTTTAGTTGTAGTGTAGTTTTGTTTTTTAATTTCAGTTGTAGTGTACCGAAGTTGTAGTGTACCGATGTAGCTTAATTTTAGTTTCTGGTGTAGCGATGTATTTTTGTTGAAGTTTGTAAGGGTACTTTGTCCCTATGTTTATTTTTGGTAATTGATGATAATTCCTATGAACTAATATTTTTATTGAATTTTTGTTTGAAGAAATACTCCATAGGTTTTGCTTGAAGTCCGTTTGTTGGATTCAATATAGTTAATGTCAAGAGAGAAGCTTTGGCTCGAAGTCGGTGTCACAATCCTCCAAACCTCATGAGTTAAACTATTGTTGACCAAGACCTAGAGCATGCAATCAACCTGGATGTTTCAGCTTGAATGAAGCATGAGCGATGTCATCAAGGTTAAGCAGGACGCGGTTAATTATCTCGACTTCTTATGGTGTCAGGTCACGGTGTGAAAAGAGAGAGGAAGAGCTCGAAGACGGAGGTCGGAAAAGCGCGACAAGGTAGTCTCCTCTTTTCGGTATTCTTGAGTATAGGAACCCACACTATTAAGAGAGGATCGAAGTCGTTATTTGGTTCTTTGGCTCAAATCATTTCCCTCTATTCGCCATATCTTTTTCTCCACAATATATTTCACCTTTTGCTTCCATCTTAGTAGTCTCCACAATATTTTATCGTTGGCTTCTATTTTATTGTCCTCAGTATTTCATTCTTGCTTCCTCCAATATTTTTTCTCCCGATAGTGATCAAAATTTGCTCAGATTTTACCCAAGAAAGGCTTAAAGTTTGCTCCGCTTTTCGCCGAAATAAATAAAGGAAAAAAAAGGAGAAAACAACAAATCTGACCGGTCTAACTGGGTGCAAAGCAGGTCAGACCGACCGGCCCAGTCAATTTCCAGAGAAACGGGCCGGTACGACCGGGCTCGTGGCCGGTCATACCGGCCAGGCAGCCCCCCGCTCCTGCCGCTCAGTCCGCGCAGGCCCCGCTCGCTGATGCCTCGATCGACCGCCCGCGCTTTAGGGCATCTCCAACCGCGCGCCAAACGGACGCGCTGGGCCGTCCGTTTTGGGCCGTTTGCGTGGCCGAACGGACACCCGGACAGCGGCCCGCGTCCGCGTGTCCGTTTGGGTCGCACGCTGCGCCCAACGCGCGGACGCAGCGCATTGGTAATAAAATAAAACAGAAATGAAAATAAAAAAGGAAAAGAACAAAACATAAATTTAAACTAGTTGGTCATTAAACTTAGCCCTATTTTGGGCAAATTTTACACAAAAGAAAGCCATATATGGCTTTAAACTAAAAAAGCAAACCCTAGCCGGGGTTTGCGAGCTCGCGGTGGCCGCCGGCGATACTACCCCCAGTAGTACTCGTCATCGTCGGCGTCGATGACGACGACGCCGCCCGGCGGCGACGCGCCGCTCCGGCTCGACACGCCGGAGGGCACCGGGACTCCGGCCGGGGGTCCCACCGCGCCCTTTCCCGGGCGGAGTGCGCGTTCGGCGGGCTCGGCCGGCTCGCGCAGCCGTGCCCTCCGCGCGGACTCCCGTCGGAGCTGCTCCTCCTCCGCCGGGCGCGCGGCCCGGCGCTCCTCCTCCCGGAGCGCCGCCCGACGCGTAGCGGCCTCCTCCCCGACGGCGCGCCGGTCGGAGGAAGGCCCACGCGTCCGCCCGGGCGTCCTCCCGGGCCTTCTCGGCCGCCTCCTCCATCGCGGAGGTGCGCGGCGTCTCGGCGAGGAGCGGCCATTTGGCCAGCCTCGTCGAGGTCCCGCCGCTCGCGGGACGCCGCGAGCGCCGCCGCGCGCCTCCGGGTCGTTCTCCTCCTCCCGGGGCTGCGGCGCGGGCCGCGGGCCGGGGCCGGGGCCGGGCGCGGGCTCGCCGATGTAGAGGCCGCCGGGCGGCGGCCGCCCGCCTAGCACGCGTGCTCGGCCGCGCGCGAGGCCGCGCGCCGTCGCGGATGTGAAGCACGTGCGCCGCCGCGCATCGTGCTCCACCTCGAACCACAAGTCCCGGCTTGGGACTTGCGTCGCCGTACGCGGGGTCCTGCCGGAGGTCCGCCGGCAGCTGAGCGCGGCGCCTCGGATCTCGGCGTAGCGGGCGCGGCCGGACGCCGGGATGGGCGGCACCGGAACCCGATCTGGGCTCGGGTGCCGGCCGTGGGGAGGTGCACGTCCCCCACGGCATTGGGACGCCGGCGTCCCGGAACATCCGCGCCACCGCTACGGTGACGTAGATCCGTTCGCGTCCGGGCGTCGCCGGCGGCCCCATGGCGAACGGCGCCGCGCGGCCGGCCGGCCGGCCGCCGGCCTCGTGGTCGTTGGCGGATGGCGAGAACTCGCGCTTCGGGGCCATGGCGGCGCGGAAGCTTCGAGCTCGCGCGTGCGGCCGGAGTGGAAAGTGGGGACCGGATAGGGACGGTCCCCTTCCCCGTCCACATTTAATAGGACCGGGGCACCGACGAGTGGGCCAGCCACGCGGACAGGGCGGACACGCGAGGACGCCGCGTGCCATCCGCGGCCACGCAAACCCGGCCCGGATTTGGGCCGGGTTTGCGTCGTTCCGGACGCCGCGGCCGTCCGCTTTTGCGGTGCGTCCCCGCGTTGGGCCGGGTTTTTGTCCGGATCGACCCATCCGGACGCGCGGGCGCGGGATGGGTCGCCCCGTTGGAGATGCCCTTAGGGCATCTCCAGCGGCACGACGCATTTCGGACGTCGAAACGGACGTGTCGTGTCCGTTTGCGTCGGCTGAAATGGTCGAAATAGTCCGGGCGTCCGTTTGCGTCGGGGGTGGCTCCAGCGGCGCGACGCATAATTTTTTTTTTCATTCATGCAACCATAATTTACGTTAAAAAAAAAACATAAAAAAGCCATAAAGGCGTGCTAAAAGTTGCTGCTGCCCATGCGGTCGTCGTCGGCCGACGAGGTTAATGAACTCCGGCGTCGGCCATGGAAGCTCGTACGCCGGCGGTGGAGGAGGTACCGCCGCATGGGCGGGAGGCTGTGGCCGGTGATCCCACGCCGGAGCAGCAGGCGGAGCGCGGTCGTTGGAACGCGTCGGCGTAGCCGGAGGAGTCGCCGGCCTCCCCTGCGCGAGCGCTGACTCCCGTAGCTGGATTGCGAGCCCCTCCCACAAAGCGAGCTCGTTGAGCTCGTCCTGCGCGCTGTTGGCCAGTGCCATGGCAATGGCCTCATCCTGGGAAAGGTCCGGCGGCTGGGTCTCCGGATCCCACGTCGGCCCGCCGTCGTCGTGGTCGTAGTCGACCATGTGGACGTCCTCGTCCGCGTCCTCCTCGTCGTCCGCGTCCTCGGCGTCGTTCTCTTCTTCTTCTTCGGCGATCTCTCGGTCGAAGAAGTCCACGTCGCCGAGGTAGCCGGCGCGGCGGCGCGCGTCGAACTCCCACGTCCCGAATGAAATCCGGTTGTAGGAGTTCGGCCGCGTACGCCTCATCCTCCCGCGGATCCGGCGGCAAGATCCGCCGGCGGCGGCGCACCTCGTCCCGCCGCTCTCGGCCCTCGCGCGGCACGGGGGGACCGGCACGCGCCGCGAGTTCGGTACCAGCCCCCTCCCGGCAAGTTCGCGTCCGGCCATGGCACGGAGCCGGTTTTCCTCCCATAGGCCGCCGCGCGAGCTCAACGCGGACGTACCGGCCGACCCTTACCTTCTTGCCGGAACGCGAGCCGCTTGCCTCCTGGTCGTTCTTCGTCTTGCGGAACGGCCAGAATTTCTTTCCCATGGCGTCGGTGGGGTGGATACTGGGGGATTTGGCAATGGTTTGGTCGTCGAAATGGACACTGGCAGCGTCCATTTAAAAGGCTCCGACGCCATATCACCTTCAATGGCCTGCCAGTGCAACGTCTACTAGCTGCGCACGCTCGCGGAAGCCGAGGCATGCCATTAACGCGGCCCTGCGAAGACTGCAGCGCGCCGCCCGGAAGTAATGCTGCAGAAGATGAAGCAGTTGTGCCGCTGCCAGGCGGGCCCGTGCGAGGACCGAGCGGACACTTTGCGCGTCCGCGCAGCGTCCGCCGAGACGCAAACCTGGCGCATATTTGGGCCAGGTTTGCGTCTCTGCGGACGGCCCGATCACTTTGCGTCCGCCGCTGGAGGTGGTGCACGACGCATTTTCGGTCACGGCGGACACAAACGGTCGCTCAGCGTCCGTTTTGCGTCGCGCCGCTGGAGATGCCCTTATGCGTGGCAAGGAACGACCAAGCCTGCTGCCCATCCTCGCATGTGCGCGCTGCTGCTTTGCAGCTCTTCCTTTCGCTCGCGTGTCTGCGCGCGCTGCTGCCGTTTATCCCGCACGTCTGCTCCAACTTCTTTTTTCCTTCGCGCGCACTGCCGCTCCGCCGCATGCGCCTCGCTCCCGCAATTCCCGTGCAGCCGCTCGCCCATTCTCGCGCGCGCCGCACGCCGCCTCCATCCCATCGCGGCCTCCGCTCGCGCCCCCGCGTTTCCAACGGGCGACCGCTGCTCTCCCCGCTCTGCTCTGCTCTTGCAGCGGCGACTTACACAAAAGTAACTTTTTTTTCTGAAACTATAGCACAGACGACCTTCCAACCCTCCAGCCAAACTATTTCACCCATCTAACTCTTTTATGTGGTACCCCTCCCAGCAGCGCCACTCGCTCATCCGACGTGGCGCGGTCGACACTGATGTGTGCTCGACTCTGACGTGGCAGGACGTGTGGCGCCGCTCCCATCCACTTATAATTGTCCAAAACATACTGTAAGACAATTCCCCATGTACTTAGCCGTTTTGGCGATCTTTTTTGTGTGGCGCCGATGCCAGCGGCGCCACACAAACAGGGTCGCCAAAACGGCTAAGGACTAAGCGTTCGGAGCCCCTGGATGTTTTCGACATATAAATTGATATGTGTGGCGTCCATGGTATCGGCGCCACAGAGTGAAGTGTGGCGCACATGGCAAGGGCGCCACACATTGACTTGTGCTAAACCATGAAAATTTCTACTTTATTTTAACAGTTTTCAATACAACAATGCACACAACAGGTATGAGACGACATAATTGTTCAGATCAAGGTTAGAATTACAATAAGGTTTGACGACATGAAGGTTCGAGAAGATCAAGGTTCACACAACATCAAGGTTCGACCACAAGAACATAGCCAAACGGACATCACTGCATGGCAAAGGCTCCCTCCCCCCTCGCCTTCTTCTTCTTAGATTCTTCAGCCAGTTTTTTCTTCTCCCTTATGTCACGAGCCAACTGAACCACCGAGTCGAAGAAATGGTGGCGCTCCTCCGTCTTTGAAGCTTCCGTTTGAGATCCTTCATCCCTTATGCGCTCAGCCTCCTTAGCCACCTCCTCTAGGTGCATCCTATTTGCTCTCTCCCTCGCTAGTTGAGCAAGTTGCCAGTTCCTCTGGAATTTTTCCCTCCATAGACGGTCCCGTTTGGCCTGGAGCTTCTTGTTGTGGGTATACTTCATGGGTGTACCATCGACAGTGCCTAGATCCGGCAAGCCCGGGTGGC
>NW_025900230.1:0-78837 GCF_022539505.1 Lolium rigidum
AAAGAAGATCGAGGACAACCCCAAGGCTTTGCTGGAGCTCTATCGAGAAATCACCAATGATGATTGCCGCACCATTCAGCGTGGCAAGATAAGAAACATTCAACTCCCCGCCATTAAGTATTTTTCTTATTACATTGCTACTAGCATTCTTGGTAGGGAGAACACTAGTAATATTTCTAGCTATCATCTTGCTTTCTTAATTGCTGCACTCACTGGAGACACACCTTATCATCTTGGTGCTCTTGTTGCTCGCCGCCTGTCTAACAAGGGGCCTATATTTGGAGGAATTATTGCATCGCGCATTTTAGCATATCTAGATGTTCCTCTTAACCCTACTGATGTGAAATTAACTCCTATAAGACTTGATGTTGCTTCTATGAAGAGTCATCAATTTGTTACAACCGACTCTAGTTTAGATAATATTTTCTATAGAATGTTGTTTGCTGATGGGGAAGAGAGGGAAATCCTTTTGCCGCAGCCAGATTTGTTCAGTGTTGACAGGAAACCATGGTCGCGCTCTAAGGAGGAGGTGGATGAGCAACTGAAGATACAGGGCTTCCACCAGCAGCATGACTCCGAGGACGCCGAGCCCTCCTACGACTACGCCATCACGTATCCGGGTGCTTCTTCCAGCACATACCCGGAACAGGATCCATCTTCGTCGTACTACGGAGGTGCTACTTCATGGGCACCATGGGGTTGATCTCCACTTAGGCCAAAAGCCTAAGCTTGGTGGAGGTATACCGGCATCACTCATTTTTTGCATATTATAGTTGCTGGATACTTGTATATACGTGTTTAGTTTCTTGAAGTGGTTTTCTAATAAGAGGAAGATGATATTTGGGGAAGTGCTGATTGAAAACAGATTCTGGGCTGATACCAAAAAAATTCTAAAAAACAGCCAGAACGTTATTTTGTGAAGCCAATTTTTGTGCATGTTCCTCAGGTTGTTATATAACTTTCATTAGTTGAGAACTTTTCGATCTGAGCAGCGGAAGAATTTCTTAAAAATCGATTACTGTACTGCTGTCAAGTTTGACGAATTTCTGCTGCTTTGTGTTTATGTGACTCTTTTAGTTTTCATTCTCTTGTTTTTGCTTTATTTCTTTCCTAAAACACAAAAAGACCAAAAATATTTCTGTTGTTTCTCTTTACCATTTGTTTATTTTGGTTTCTTGCTCTTATTTTGCTTTGTTTGCTATCGTTGGTTTGCTATAAGAAAATCCAAAAAGATTTTGCTTTGTTTGCTTGTTTCCCTTTTGTTCTTGTTTCCAATTCGAAAACACCAAAAATATTTGTTGTTCTTCTTTTGGTTTTGTAAAATTCATTATCAGTTCAATGGTCTTCGGTGGCTGGAGCGTGGTTTTCATTCCATATTATTCAAGCTACACAAGTGAAAGGCAATAATGACGATCTACGACAATTCGACTGTGGTGAGAGGCTGGTATGAACTCTATTTGTTTTCATTTTTGTACATATACTCATCCATGTGAGCATGCTTAGTTGGTTCATGTGAGGTATATGTCATTTAAGAAAGTCTAGTAGTTCAAAATCTCTCATGTTTAGCTCCAATTTATTAATATGAGTAGCATATCATAAATATTTGCTTGCATTGCTTTATTCATAGATAGGTATGACATTGTGGTATCCTCCTCTGAATAATTCACTCAAATCAACTTGGCACATGCTCACGCATGCATATGACTGAACAAATGTCAATTAAGCCTCGATGATCTACTTTACCTCAGAGTTCTTGTATCACTTTTATGCCTCCGTTAATTTATTTTGTCGCAAGCATGATTATGACAATGCATCGCTCTCTTGATTGTCGCTTCCCGCCTATTGCTAGCCTTCACTTGTACTGAGCGGGAACGCTGCTCGTGCTTCCAAACCCCTGAAAGCCAAGTTATTGCAGAGTGTCCACCATAAATACCTATGCATGACATTTCAAACCATTCCAAGTAAATTCTCATGTGCTACCTTTAAACCTTCAAAATGCTTCTCAATTTGTGTCGATGTTTTATAGCTCATGAGGAAATATGTGGTGTTTATCTTTCAATCTTGTCATTTACTTCTGACAGACTTTCATAATGGACTAGTGGCACATCCGCTTATCCAATAATTTTGCAAAAAGAGCTGGCAACGGGGTTTCCAGCCCCAATTAATCAACTTTCATTAATAATTCTCTTCACATCTTTTGCCCTGATTTATCAGTAAGCAACTTAAATTGCAAATAGACACTCCTCCATGGTATGAGATTGTTGGAAGGCACCCGAGGATTCGGTTAGCCATGGCTTGTGTAAGCAAAGGTTGGGGGAGTGTCATCCATAATAAAACTAAAGTACGTGTGTAAACAAAAGAGAAGAGGGATGATTTACCTTGCTGGTAGAGATAACGTCCTTCATGGGAGCCGCTCTTGAAAGTCTGGTTGACGAGGTAGTTAGAGTACCCATTATCATTCGTTGACAACAACAAACACCTCTCAAAATAATTTTACTCATGTTTTATCGAAAAGCTCTAGCACACGTTAATCCCTGCTTCCCTCTATGAAGGGTCAATCTTTTACTTTTACATTAAGTCTCCATCCTTTCTTTGAGCACCTTCTTGAGAGCACAACTGTCATTCTTAGTATAATATGCTTGTCCCAAAATGTGATTAGCTGTGGTATAACTTTGATGCTTTTATCTTTGATAATCTCTACTTCCAGTCTTTCCATAAACTTCAAAGGTGCCCGAGCATTTATGTTTTGCTGTACAAATACGGGCAAGCGAGATACCACTTTATCATATCCTTTTATGAACATTGCAATCCTGCTGATAGACATGATTCATGATGCTTATTGTTAATTTGTTGGTACCTTTTCCATGATTGACATAGCTGTTAGATGATTTTATTTGCATGTATCTTATTATGAATTGCTTAAGTACTTGCCATATCAAGAGAATATTTACATCATATGAACAAATGTGTTCGTGAAAGTTCTTTTAGCGCACTCAGTTGTTAACTGAATTGCTTGAGGACAAGCAATAAGCTAAGCTTGGGGGGAGTTGATACGTCCAAAACGTATCTACTTTCCCGAACACTTTTGCTATTGTTTTGCCTCTAATTTGTGTATTTTGGATACAACTAACACGGACTAACGTTGTTTTCAGCAGAATTGCTCTGGTGTCTCATTTTTGTGCAGAAATCCAACTTTCAGGAAAATCCCCGGAATTTATGTCGAAGGTCTTATTTTTCCAGAAGAATTACGGAGCCAGAAGGGCAAGCCAGGTGGAGGCCCGAGGCCCCCACACACCAGGCCGGCGCGGCCCAGGAGGGGGGCGCGCCGCCCTACTGTGTGGCCTCCTCGGCTGGCCTTCGACGCCCTCCTCTGGACTACTTAAGGGTTTCGATCTAAAAACGCGAGACGAGAAGTCGAAGTCGCCAGAAACCATCCAGTACGCCGCCACCGTCGCGAAACTCCGTCTCGGGACAAGAAACTCCGTTCTGGCACTCCGCCGGGACGGGGAATTGGAGGAGATCATCGCCATCATCACCACCGACGCCTCTCCATCGACCAGCCATGTTTCCCCCATCCATGTGTGAGTAATTCCCCCGCTGTAGGCTGAAGGGGATGGTAGGGATTGGATGAGATTGGTCATGTAATAGCATAAGATTGTTAGGGCATAGTGCCTAGTGTCCGTAATTGGTACTTTTATGATATTGTTGCAACTTGTTATGCTTAATGCTTGTCACTAGGGCCCGAGTGCCATGATCTCAGTTCTGAACATGTTATTGTTTCATGATGATATGCATTGTTTTATGATCTTACCTGCAAATTGTATACACGTATTGTTGTCCGGAACCCGTGGCCCCAAAGTGACAGAAATTGGGACAATCGAAGGGGAAGGCGGTGATATGAGGATCACATGTGTTCACGGAGTGTTAATGCTTTACTCCGATGCTCTATTAAAAGGAGTACCTTAATTTCCAGTAGATTCCCTAGAGGCCCGGCTGCCACCGGCTGGTAGGACAAAAGATGTTGTGCAAGTTTCTCATTGCTAGCACGTACGACTAAATATGGAACACATGCCTATTGATTGATTAGTACTTGGATACCGTTTTATTATTATCTGCAAATGCCCTGCCTTGATTGTTACATGAGTTTCTCTCATCCATGCAATGCCCGTCATCCATCCCTGTGCCTACTGTATTTTAATCCTGCTGTTTACTATAATCACTACTGTTGTCTTTGTTACTCTGCTGCTGATATTTCCAGGTGCAGCTGAATTGACAACTCCGATGTTAAGGCTTTCAAGTATTCTTTGTCTCCCCTTGTGTTGAATCAATAAATTGGGTTTTACTTCCCGCGAAGACTGTTGCGATCCCCTATACTTGTGGGTTATCAGAGGGCAACGGAGGGCAGCAGCAATTTTTAGGATAAATTACGAAAGCCAGGTCTCGAACTCGAGACCCTGGGCTCTGATACCATGTCAAGCTTCATGCACTAGCCAACGCAACCAAAAGTCCAAACTAATGGAAAGGGCTAGGCAATCCACTTATACATTTCAACATCCCCCCTCACATGTGAACACAATCCTGTAATGGTACCATCATGTTCACCACAATGCATCATTAAAGATAGCAGTATACTATTATAGACCAGCTCTCTCTACAGAACATTTGTAAGACAACTTAATACAACTGTGATTCATATTGTTGCCCCAGCGATGGGTGATAACCTGAACACCATATAACCTTATCACAGCAATTGTAACCAAATGTGAGCACCTGCAATGATTTGGTGTCAAGCTTCTTGAAGGTCAGGAGGTATCCTTCCTTCAAGTCATGTGCTTTGACAAACTCTGGCCATCCTGCGTCCATCAAAACATTGCCATCTTGTTGCTTCAGTTCCACAATCCAGGTGCATGTAGTGGACATCTTCAGGTTGATGGACTCTGGACACCCACCGTAATACCAGGGCAGAACACGACTGGGGATGGTAATCACCTCTAACTCCGATGTACATAGTACCTTGCAGAAGCTGTCTGCAGTATTCTCCTCATCGATGCGCCTAAACACCTTGCACACTGGGGCTGGCTCTACAGATGTCTCCTTCCATGATAAGCTCTCTCCAAGCTTGAGCTTCTTGTTTGAACACTGCAAAAAAGAGGCCTCAATTAGATAATGTCTCTAGCTTCTGACCGTAATTCCAAGCAAATGCATAATCAAAGGCACCTAGCAAAGTCAGCGTATCATTGTTCTTATCAAACACACAGTCTGAACAATAAGCTTCTGAATCTAGCTAGGCTGATATGTACAACCTTGTATCATCAAATTATTCAGCATAGTGTATCATTGTATCGCATAAGCCAAATCGATATAAATAGTAGCTATGAGAATAGAAATCAAGCTAGTATGAGCCATGCATGCTTGCTGGCTAGGTCTAGCATCAGAGTAATGCATCTGCAGTTCATCATCCGCCAGTACAGATTGACCAAGCAAAAAAAGAAAATCAGCGTCGGCCTAAAGAGTCCACAAACCAGACATGCATGCTCGGTGTCCTCATATGTGATCATCGGTCGTGGATTGACCAATATCATATTTGAACGATTATTACTGCACACATTAGATCCAGTCCCAACCTAGCTAGCATGCGTGCATGTGTAACCTGAGTCTTTACCAGAGGATTAATATATACACTGGATGAGAGAAATACTCTATATCAAACAATGCTAAGCAACCGACAATACAGCTTAGATATAATAAAGATGTGACCGGCAACGCAAGTGATTCGGGGGAAACATACCGCCATTGCAGCCATGGATCGAGAGAATCGGGGATGCCGCGCCGCCTTAGTGGAGTTTTTAGATGCGACGTCTCCGCATCCGTAGAGGACGGAGTCCGAGCCGCGTAGTCCGAGCAGTGGTGGACGCCGGTGGTGTAGGGAGAGGACTCAGGGGAGATGGACGGCGAGGGATCTGGGGAGATCTGAACTTGAGGGGGTTGTGAGAAACTTAGAATGATACATTAGCAAGGGAATAAATGTGCGTGTCCTCCCGGTCAAAAAAAATGCGCGTGTCTTGGAGGAACGAAGCCAGGTACGCAGGAATCCACACAGAAAACTTCACCCGGCGGGTCACTGGGCTTTATCAGTATCTGGTGGGGTCCGGACCTACATACCAGTGAGACATGTCGTGTGGGTTATGATCCGTTCAGTGTGCACACCGAAATTGCATTCAGAGCTCAGGGCCTCAGGCTACGTTATACTATACAGTATATCCATTTCTTTAGGTAAAATGAAAACGATACTCCATCTGATCCTCATTACTTGATGATAAAATGGATGTCTCTACAACTATTATGTGTCTAGATACATCTATATGAGAGCGACTGTGTCTGTACTGTGTATCTCAAAAAAAATGGATCGGAGGGAGCATTAAGAGGTGTCAAAAAAAACTGCAAACAAACATGGATGTAAGAAGTTGAGTAACCAGTGCATAAAATACCTTTATATCTCGACCATGTAACAATGAATATGAGAAGTTTTTGGGGTTTGACCATCTGCACTTGTGTTCGCTACAATTAGATCAAAAAAATTGGTCACTTTTACACTTTCTAAAATAAAATGTATTTTTCCCTGAGATTTTACAAGCTCGTACAAGATAGCATTGAATACATCTGGGATATATCACATTTACACTTAAAAATCTATGAATATTTCAAAATGTTGAGCTCCATGTAGCTAGGTATAATACAAATCATCAGACCGCACATTGAAACTACTGCAGCATATCACCGTAAATTAAAGTAAAATAAAAAATCTAACATATACTATATTAGCTAATTAACAAAGTCTCATCACAGTGTATCTGATCCCCAGTTCAGCTTAATACAAAAACCAAGTTCAGCTTGAACATCAGCAGGGCACTACCCCAGGTCCAAAAGCAACATCTAGTTAATTCAATAAAATATTGAGGTGTTTCTGATCCCCTCTTCCTAAAAACACTGCAGATCATGCATGCAACTAAGGGTGATCAGCACAAAATATTATCCTCTGGGTGGAGGTGTTACAGTCGTAGATCAACACATTCATCAAGGAAGTGTCTTTCACCTCGAAGACGAGAAGGTCATCGAGCTGCAGTTCATGCGCCTCTGCAAACCCGAACCAACCATCCTTCAAGACCAGTTCACCCTGGTACTCATCGATGTGCACATACCAGGCGCAGCCTACGCTGGTCTTGAGCTTGATAGGCTGAGAAGATTCCCTTTCATACATTGCTTGAATTCTCTGGGGATGACCAACATATACATGTCATCTATGCCGTCCAGTTGCACATAGAAGCGCGAGGACTGAGGAGGGTCAGCCGAGTGACCAACCCGTTTAGGGCGGCCTTTCTCTCGCCCTTTCAATATACAATGCTGAATTGCTGCATCACGCCTGCCCGTCGCCTTTGGCTTTTTGGCTAGTGAATTTCTTTGAATTCTGAACTCGGGGGGGGGGGGGGGTGCAAAGGTCATGTACAATCGATAGTCCTAAGACGTAGTTGCTCATTGGCATTGGAGTGAGTTTGCTTCTGCATGTAGTTAAGCACGCTATATATCAATCAACAGCGTATAAATCAGAACGTAGCATACATGGAGAAAATGCATCTAGCTATCTCTTTAATTAGTTTGCACAAAATCTAGCAGCAGCAAGACAATTTTGATTTTACAGGTACTGAGCAAGCTTTTCGACTTTCTGAAACAGGTAACATGGAGCATATATTTGTATGTTCAGACTGCGAAACACTGCTCTGTGATGGATACTATTACTTAACATGTTTTTTTGCCAGAACTAGTACTTAACATCTACTGTTTCCCGTCATTAAAAAAATATTTGCAGAAGAATACTACTACGGTTTCCCGTCATTAAAGAAAAAAGAACTTGTTTAAGACCCCAACTATCATTGACTACTTACACCTGCATCCTAGTGAGTTCAGGACAACTTACAGCCACTTTTGGTGGTGCCGCCACCGGAGAAGACCGTGCCGCGGGGGTTGGGGTCGGCGCAGCCGGATGATACGTCTCAAACGTATCTATAATTTCTTATATTCCATGCTACTTTTATGATGATACTCACATGTTTTATACACACTTCACATCATTTATATGCATTTTCCGGCACTAACCTATTGACGAGATGCCGAAGAGCCAGTTGCTGTTTTCTGCTGTTTTTGGTTTCAGAAATCCTACAAAGGAAATATTCTCGGAATTGGACGAAATCAACGCCCAGGGTCTTATTTTTCCACGGAGCTTCCAGAAGACCGAAGGGGATACGAAGTGGGGCGACGAGGCGCCGCCACCATAGGGCCGCGCGACCAGAGGGGGGCCCGCGCCGCCCTATGGTGTGGGCCCCTCGCGAGCCCTCCAACGCTGCCCTTCCGCCTACTTATAGCCTTCATCGCGAAAACCCCTGGACCGAGAGCCACGATACGGAAAACCTTCCAGAGACGCAGCCGCCGCCAATCCCATCTCGGGGGATTCAGGAGATCACCTCCGGCACCCTGCCGGAGAGGGGAATCATCTCCCGGAGGACTCTTCATCACCATGATCGCCTCCGGATTGATGTGTGAGTAGTTCACCCCTGGACTATGGGTCCATAGCAGTAGCTAGATGGTTGTATTCTCCTCATTGTGCTATCATGTTAGATCTTGTGAGCTGCCTATCATGATCAAGATCATCTATTTGTAATGCTACATGTTGTGTTTGTTGGGATCCGATGAATATGGAATACTATGTCAAGTTGATTATCAATCTATCATATATGTGTTGTTTATGTTCTTGCATGCTCTCCGTTGCTAGTAGAGGCTCTGGCCAAGTTGATACTTGTAACTCCAAGAGGGAGTATTTATGCTCGATAGTGGGTTCATGCCTCCATTGAATCTGGTGTTGCGCCGCACTACACTCCGTCACCAACAACCTTCACGTGTTCCTTGACTCCTACAGGTTCGATAACCTTGGTTTCTTACTGAGGGAAAACTTGCTGCTGTACGCATCACACCTTCCTCTTGGGGTTCTCAACAGACGTGTGTCAACTACACGCCAGCACCGGACAAGCTGGTGCCGCCGCCAGGGAAATCAGTGCCGAGCCAGATGGTGCTTCCAGCGGAGAAGAAAGTACCGGGAGAGATGGAACCGACGCTGCCAAAAGGTAAGAAACGGATGTACTCGTAGATCCTTCTCTAGTCATGATCTGGAGAGAAGAGACTGGACGTCCATCAAGCTGCTGGAGGATGCGGTGGATCAAATCGGCTGAGTTCAGGAAATACCGGTGATGTTCATCTGTGTCGGCGGCCGTTACCGCCAGGCAGCTGCCGGTGGAAGGAGGAGGCGAGCCGTTCATGGCAGTCTTTAGTGTAAAAGAGGTGAAGTAGGTGGGAGAGATAGAGGGTTCGGGACTGAAGTAATTGTAGTCTGCTCTCTCTTTTTTACAAGCATGCGTCCTCAGGCTGTTTTTTTTTTAGATGCGTCCTCAGGCTGATTTTTTTTTAGATGCGTACTCAGGCTGCTTTGTCAAACCAGGACCTCAATGAAGCCCAGTTAAGCAAGGTTTAAAATAACAAGCTATTTCTCCGCTAATAGAGCGCTATAGCATATCTAGAGGGTCCACGCTTAGTAATTTTGCTCGCTGTTTGCGAAATGGCATGCTATATCGCCCTAAAACTTCGTAGCGTTAGCGCGCTATTTTTTTCAGGCAAGTTGCTTTCACTTTTTCGTGGTGATGAGCTACAATCTGTTGGTTCCACTTCTAAATCATAAGATAATATCGCTAATGCTAATATTTTTTAATAAATAATTTATACTATGTTGTTGCCTTGTGAAATGTTGATGTTAGCCTTCTAAAATACTTGAGATATATTTCTATATGTGGTTATGTATGTATGATTCAGTCACTTTTGGACTATATATATATATATAGCTATTCGTTCTGGTAAAATTATTTATTTTTAGGCTATATTTAGTATTATTTTGAAAATGCTATTTAAAATATACCACACTATTACCACGATATAGCGTCCATATCGTTTGAACGAGGCTGCCGCTAATTCATTTAGCATGCTATTTTAAACCATGGTTAAGACGCGTTTGGCGGCCTGCATCCAGGCTGGTGGGGAAATACCGTACCCAAGTGCTTAAAAGATTGCACCTTTTAGCAGGAAAACATTAGGGCATGTCCAACACCGGCGCTACTGCAAGGGCGCTAGGAATTATTTCCTCATCGTTTGGAGGTTGGAGAGGTGAATCCCAGCGGTAGGCCTAGCGTCGACGCAAAAGAAAGCAGGGGCGTGAAACTCTTTTCACCTGTCCTAGCTAAAGCACCGGAACCAACAGGAAGTCAGTCTGCCATTAGCAATTAGCACTGCAAGGAGAGTACCTGGAGGATTTTACAATCTTTTGACATTCATTTGTTCTCTATTAGCGCCATATAGTATATAGCATTGTAATGCCCTTATACTTCGCTCAACATTAAAAAAAGGTGTGCATATACTAATAACAGTTGCTGAAATGACACTAAAAATAAACAGAAATGCATGGTTTACGAAGGATGGAAATACAGAGTTCATCACCATCCGTTTTAAATTATAAGATTAGATTACTTCAATGTGGGCTACATACGCACTAAAATGAGTAAATAGACACACTGAAATGGGTCCAGATATATAAGATTCAGAAAAAAGGAAGAGCATCTTAAGATACAAAACAGGTTAATGAATTGTTCAAACATATCGTACAAAAAAGATTATTTGCTCCAGAAAGATTCATGGCTCAGTTTAGGGTTGCATCAACATGCGGATATTTTTCAGACTAGGCTTAAACCACATTGTTGCCTATCGGGGA
This sequence comes from Lolium rigidum, assembly GCF_022539505.1. Lineage (NCBI taxonomy): Eukaryota > Viridiplantae > Streptophyta > Magnoliopsida > Poales > Poaceae > Lolium > Lolium rigidum. The sequence goes on from NW_025900230.1 coordinate 10,862, forward strand.
AATCCCCAACCATCTTTTGGAAGGGTGATAACTCCATGAGCTCATTTTCCCCATGCTGCAGGTTACAACGACAAATACAACTAAATGCTGGTTCCCGAAATGCATAGTACGCGATGTACACACAATTTGACCTCATGAATGGAGTCAATGTTCCATCAGGAGAATTGCCATCATTTATCTTCAGGTTCATTGGATAATTCAGTCCAATGAACAGAGAGTGTGTGCCAAGGCTGTCAACTCGACTCCAATTGGGTCCAATCAGGGATAGATCTTTCTCAAAAATTTGTATGACAGGGGCAGGACACTCCCGCAGGATAAGGCCATTATCATCATGCAGAACTTATGCAGGCTCAAGGTGATCATTGCTACGTATATACCTATCTTCATGGATGATCATCAAGCGCTTGCCATCGGCTGATCGAGCTAAAAACCATCTGCCAAATGGTTCCTCCATCGATGATGGGATCACGAATGACAGGGCAAGGTGTGCATCTGCATTGTAAACGGAGACAAAAAATAGTGTTTGAATGGCTCAGGAAGACAATAATACCAGTAGCTGCAACTTCACATTTGTAGGATCAAATGGAGGATGCAGTCATTATACTTGTATAAAAACTCGAAGAAATAAAATTGTTCCCATTTGAGATGTATGTTAATTACACTCATATTCATTGATGGTAGATACATGTCTCAACCTTATCTGATCCATGATTGTAATGCTTTCAGTACATCAAATATTCAAATAAATTGAAAGTTTGCATGCATCAATTGATGAAGAGGCCAGGGCTAAGCTCCTTATTCATATTCTAACAAGAGCATGCAGTAACTAATTCAGGAATGCATTCATATACTCCAATAATCTGGTTTGGGTTGAAAGATTAGTGCACTGCATATACTACTGTAATTCGTTTGTATCAATGGTTCAGTAAGGTTAGGATAATTAAATGGTGCACAGTCATTTGAAAGGTGAAAAAAAAAATCTTAATGAGCAATTAGTTAATTCAGTTACAATATATCATGAATGGGCTTGATATTAAAATGTATTGCGAAGTATATCATATGGATTGAAGAATTACCGGCATGTGATTGATCCCAGCAATATGTGGTGCCGGTCCACCCATCCACCGCAACAATGAAGCTGTTGTGCTCAATGGCGTCACTGTAATCTACACCCCCACTAATAATGTCGAAAAATCTCTACTCCTGGCTACCATTAGCCAGGTAAGCGAGTCCAAAATTGAATAGAGCGATGAGCTTGTAATCTGAGTAATGTCCAGATTTTGTGGGCACTTCGCAAATTACAATCTTCAACAAAAACATGGCACGCCCATACATCGTGTACCTTTCAGGAGGAAAGTCGGTGAAGCCAATCCATTCCTCCCGAAAAATGTTGCAAGTAGCCGACGATGGTAGGGAAATTTGTTGGTGCGTGTAGATGTTCGCGAGGAACCAGTTCCCACCACTGTCCACGCCGGCGATCTGATGCGTGCAGTCGACACGTCCGTTGGGAACCCCAAGAGGAGGGTGTGATGCGTACAGTAGCAAGTTTTCCCTCAGAAAGAAACCAAGGTTTATCGAACCAGTAGGAGCCAAGAAGCACGTTGAAGGTTGTTGGTGGCGGAGATTAGTGCGGCGCAACACCAGGGATTCCGGCGCCAACGTGGAACCTGCACAGCACAATCACAGAACTTTGCCCCAACGTGACAGTGAGGTTGTCAATCTCACCGGCTTGCTGTAAACAAAGGATTAAACGTATTGTGTGGAAGATGATGATTGTTTGCGAAGAACAGTAAAGAACAATTGCGATAGATTGTAATTCGGATGTAAAGAATAGGACCGGGGTCCACGAGATCACTAGCGGTGTCTCTCCCATAAGATAAGCAGATGTTGGGTGAACAAATTACAGTTGGGCAATTGACAAATAAAGAAGGCATAACAATGCACATACATATATCATGATGAGTACTATGAGATTTAATCGGGGCATTACGACAAAGTACATAGACCGCTATCCGAGCATGCATCTATGCCTAAAAAGTCCACTTTCAGGTTATCATCCGAACCCCTTCCAGTATTAAGTTGTAAACAACAGACAATTGCATTAAGTATGGTGCGTAATGTAATCAACACAAATATCCTTAGACAAAGCATCGATGTTTTATCCCTAGTGGCAACAAGCACATCCACAACCTTAGAACTTTCTCATCATCGTCCCGGATTTAATGGAGGCATGAACCCACTATCGAGCATAAATACCCCCTCTTGGAGTCACAAGTATCAACTTGGCAGAGCCTCTACTAGCAACGGAGAGCATGCAAGAACATAAATAACATATATGATAGATTGATAATCAACTTGACATAGTATTCAATATTCATCGGATCCCAACAAACACCACATGAAGGATTACAAATAGATGATCTTGATCATGATAGGCAGCTCACAAGATCTAACATGATAGCACAATGAGGAGAAGACAACCATCTAGCTACTGCTATGGACCCATAGTCCAGGGGTGGACTACTCACACATCGATCCGGAGGCGATCATGGCGATGAAGAGACCTCCGGGAGATGATTCCCCTCTCCGGCAGGGTGCCGGAGGCGATCTCCTGAATCCCCCGAGATGGGATTGGCGGCGGCGGCATCTCTGGAAGGTTTTCCGTATCGTGGCTCTCGGTACTGGGGGTTTCGCGACGAAGACTTTAAGTAGGCAGAAGAGCATGTCAAGGGGCGTCACGAGGGGCCCACACAACAGGCCGGTGCGGCCAGGGCTTGGGCCGCGTCGCCCTCTTGTGTCGCCACCTCGTGGCCCCACTTCGTTTACTCTCCGGTCTTCTGGAAGCTTCGTGCAAAAATAGGACCCTGGGCGTTGATTTCATCCAATTCCGAGAATTTTTCCTTACTAGGATTTCTGAAACCAAAAACAGCAGAAAACAAGCAATCGGCTCTTCGGCATCTCGTCAATAGTTTAGTGCCGGAAAATGCATAATAATGACATATAATGTGTATAAAACATGTGAGTATCATCATAAAAGTAGCATGGAACATAAGAAATTATAGATACTTTTGGGACGTATCAAGCATCCCCAAGCTTAGTTCCTACTCGCCCTCGAGTAGGTAAACGATAACAAAGATAATTTCTGAAGTGACATGCTATTATAATCTTGATCATACTATTGTAAAGCATATGAGATGAATGCAGCGATTCGAAGCAATGGTGAAGATAATGAGTAAACAAATGAATCATATAGCAAAGACTTTTCATGAATAATACTTTCAAGACAAGCATCAATAAGACTTGCATAAGAGTTACTCATAAAGCAATAAATTCAAAGTAAAGGCATTGAAGCAACACAAAGGAAGATATAAGTTTCAGCGGTTGCTTTCAACTTCAACATATTTATCTCATGGATAATTGTCAACACAAACTGACTCAACAATAAAGTAAACATGTAAGAATCAATGCACACAGTTGATACAAGTGTTTGCTTCTGGGATAGAAAGAATAGGCAAACTGACTCAACAATAAAGTAAAAGATAGGCCCTTCGCAGAGGGAAGCATTGATTACTATATTTGTGCTAGAGCTTTTCATTTTGAAAACAAGAAACAATTTTGTCAACGGTAGTAATAAAGCATATGTGTTATGTATAAGATATCTTATAAGTTGCAAGCCTCATGCATAGTATACTAATAGTGCTCGCACCTTGTCCTAATTAGCTTGGATTAACACGGATTATCATTGCATAGCATATGTTTCAACCAAGTGTCACAAAGGGGTACCTCTATGCCGCTCTGTACAAAGGTCTAAGGAGAAAGCTCGCATTGGATTTCTCGCTTTTGATTATTCTCAACTTAGACATCCATACCGGGACAACATAGACAACAGATAATGGACTCCTCTTTAATGCATAAGCATTCAACAACGATTAAAATTCTCATAAGAGATTGAGGATTGATTGTCCAAACTGAAACTTCCACCATGAATCATGGCTTTAGTTAGCGGCCCAATGTTCTTCTCTAACAGTATGCATACTCAAACCATATGATCATGAAAATCGCTCTTACTTCAGACAAGACAAACATGCATAGCAACTCACATGATATTCAACAAAGGTAAAAGAGTTGATGGCGTCCCCAGAAACATGGTTACCGCTCAACAAGCAACTTATTAAGAAATAAGACACATAAGTACATATTCTTCACCACAATAGTTTTTAAGCTATTTGTCCCATGAGCTATATATTGCAAAGACAAAGAATAGAAATTTTAAAGGTAGCACTCAAGTAATGTACTTTGGAGTGGCGGAGAAATACCATGTGGTAGGTAGGTATGGTGGACACAAATGGCATGGTTATTGGCTCAAGGATTTGGATGCATGAGAAGAATTCCTCTCAATACAAGGCTAGGCTAGCAAGGTTGTTTGATGCAAACTCAAGTATAAAAGGTGCAACAAAGCTCACATATGAACATATTGTAACTATTATAAGACTTTACATTGTCTCCTTGTTGTTCAAACACCTCAACCAGAAAATATCTAGACTCTAGAGATCAATCATGCAAACCAAATTTTAACAAGCACTATGTAGTTACTCATTAATGGGTACAAGGTACATGATGCAAGAGCTTAAACATGATCTATATGAGCACAACAATTGCCAAGTATCACATTATTCAAGACATTATACCATTTACCACATGCGGCATTTTCCGTTTCCAACCATATAACAATGAATGAAATAGTCCAACTTTCGCAATGAACATTAAAGATAAAGCTAAGAACATATGTGTTCATACGAAACAGCGGAGCGTGTCTCTCTCCCAAACAAAGAATGCTAGGATCCGATTTATTCAAACAAAAACAAAAACAAACAGACGCTCCAAGTAAAGCACATAAGATGTGGCGGAATAAAAATATAGTTTCACTAGAGGAACCTGATAAGTTGTCGATGAAGAAGGGATGCTTTGGGCATCCCCAAGCTTAGACACTTGAGTCTTCTTAAAATATGCAGGGATGAACCACGGGGGCATCCCCAAGCTTTGACTTTTCACTCTTCTTGATCATATTGTATCATCCTCCTCTCTTGACCCTTGAAAACTTCCTCCACACCAAACTCAAAAAAACTCATTAGAGGGTCAGTGCATAATTCATATATTCAGAGGTGACATAATCATTCTTAACACTTCTGGACATTGCACAAAGCTACTGAAAGTTAATTGAACAAAGAAATCCATCAAACATAGCAAAACAGGCAATGCGAAATAAAAGGCAGAATCTGTCAAAACAGAACAGTCCGTAAAGACGAATTTTTAAGAGGCACCAGACTTGCTCGGATGAAAATGCCCAAATTGAATGAAAGTTGCGTACATATCCGGGGATCACGCACGTAAATTGGCAGATTTTTATAAATTTTCTACGAGATACTACTGCTCAAATTCGTGACAGCAAGAAATCTGTTCTCGCGCAGACAATCCAAATCTAGTATTGGCTTTACTATCAAAGACTTTACTTGGCACAACAATGCAATAAAATAAAGATAAGGAGAGGTTGCTACAGTAGTAAAAACTTCCAAGACTCAAATATAAAATAAAGTGCAGAAGTAAAATAATGGGTTGTCTCCCATAAGCGCTTTTCTTTAACGCCTTTCAGCTAGGCGCAGAAAGTGTGAATCAAGTATTATCAAGAGATGAAGCATCAACATTACCTCGGGCCTTACGCCTACCCTTCTTATTCTTTTTCTTACTCTTTGGTTTGGGGAATACATGTCTACCTCCCGGTGTAGAGGTGAATTTTAGGGTGCCTTCTCCCACATCTATGACTGCTTCCAACAGTTTCAGTAGGGATCTTCCGAGTGTGATTTGTCCTGTTCCTACACATTCAATAACAAGATAATCAGTGGATATTGTTCTTCCAAGAATGGTTGTATGCACACCCTCGGCTATTCCCTTAGGAATTATAACAGAGTTACCAATAAGAGTTATTCCTTCCCCCCTTCAACGAGTCCCCAAAGTGTTAAAGATTCATAAATACTCTTAGGCATAAGGCAAAATTCAGACATAATATCACAATTGGCATGAAAAGTTTCACCACCTATAACAACTTTAACAGTAGGGTCCCATATTGAAGGTTCAGAGTTCACCAAAACTTGATCAAAGACGGTTACGAACATAACTATAATTTTTTTCCAAGCAAGATGCACTTGTCTCAAGAGTGTTTAATCTATTATAAATGCTAATAAGAGCTGAATCAAAGTTATTAGCTGAACTATGTGATGCAACAAATTTTTTTACGGCATTAAAATCTTGATCCCCATCGCAATGAAGGAAATCTCCTCCCACTACAGCATCCAAGGCATATCTATAGCGAATCATAAGCCTAAAATAAAAGTTACTAAGGAGCAAACTTAGAGTCATTTGAGGTTCAGCTTTACGATAAGAATCAAAAATTCTAGACCAAGCATCCTTAAAACTCTCCTCATCCCCCTGTTTAAAAGTGAAGACTAATTCCTCAGGTGAAGAAGTAACAGGTGCGGAGCTAGACATGATAACAAAAGTAAAATGCAAGTAACTAATTTTTTTGTGTTTTTGATATAGAGAACAAGACAGTAAATAAAGTAAAAATAGCAACTAATTTTTTTGTGTTTTTGATATAAGAGCAAACAAAGCAGTAAATAAAATAAAGCAAGACAAAAACAAAGTAAAGAGATTCGATGTGGGAGACTCCCCTTGCAGCGTGTCTTGATCTCCCCGGCAACGGCGCCAGAAAAAGAGCTTGATGCGTGCAGTCGACACGTCCGTTGAGAACCCCAAGAGGAAGGTGTGATGCGTACAGTAGCAAGTTTTCCCTCAGAAAGAAACCAAGGTTTATCGAACCAGTAGGAGCCAAGAAGCACGTTGAAGGTTGTTGGTGGCGGAGATTAGTGCGGCGCAACACCAGGGATTCCGGCGCCAACGTGGAACCTGCACAACACAATCACAGAACTTTGCCCCAACGTGACAGTGAGGTTGTCAATCTCACCGGCTTGCTGTAAACAAAGGATTAAACATATTGTGTCGAAGATGATGATTGTTTGCGAAGAACAGTAAAGAACAATTGCAGTAGATTGTATTTCAGATGTAAAGAATAGGACCGGGGTCCACAGATCACTAGCGGTGTCTCTCCCATAAGATAAGCAGATGTTGGGTGAACAAATTACTGTTGGGCAATTGACAAATAAAGAAGGCATAACAATGCACATACATATATCATGATGAGTACTATGAGATTTAATCAGGGCATTACGGCAAAGTACATAGACCGCTATCCGAGCATGCATCTATGCCTAAAAAGTCCACTTTCAGGTTAACATCCGAACCCCTTCCAGTATTAAGTTGTAAACAACAGACAATTGCATTAAGTATGGTGCGTAATGTAATCAACACAAATATCCTTAGACAAAGCATCGATGTTTTATCCCTAGTGGCGACAGCACATCCACAACCTTAGAACTTTTTGTCACTGTCCCAGATTTAATGGAGGCATGAACCCACTATCGAGCATAAATAGCCCCTCTTGGAGTTACAAGTATCAACTTGGCCAGAGCCTCTACTAGCAACGGAGAGCATGCAAGAACATAAATAACATATATGATAGATTGATAATCAACTTGACATAGTATTCAATATTCATCGGATCCCAACAAACACAACATGAAGGATTACAAATAGATGATCTTGATCATGATAGGCAGCTCACAAGATCTAACATGATAGCACAATCACTACAACACAACAGAGCTTTGGTAACACAATCATGTAACACATGGTAGAATATGTTACAGGTAAAATTGCAGTAACACAACATTTGGGTGCCAAGGATCAACAGTAACACAAATTGTATCAGAGCCAAAAGTGTGTTACAGGATATCGAAAACAGTAACAAATAAATAGTGTGACACGAATGTGTTACAATAATATTAACATAGTAGCAGATAAGTGTGTGTTGGTGGGAATGTGTTACAAGCTTACAATAATATTAACATAGTAGCACAGATGGCAGACATTTAACCGGTCCCAGTCGCGCGTCCAAAGGCTCAACGCTTCCACATTCCATTCTCGCCGCACCGCTCTCGACAGCGCCTCCTTCCTTCACGCCACCTTCTTTGTTCTCGATAATGTCATCGTCTCGCAAGAGCATGCTCGTCGCGAACGGCTTCGGGCGCGGTAGCCTCACGGTGGCGTGGGTGTTGTACCACGCACGCTACCCTAACTCGCCAGACATGCGCCTGCCAAGTAGCGGCGGATGGAGGGTGGCAGCCAACATGATCGGCGTCCCGCCACCGTCGTACACGTAGCAATGGAGGGACGAGATCCGGTTTCACCGCACGCGCGTCAGCACTGAGGGGCGCACCGATTCCACTTGGTCCCCACCGGCAATGATGACTGGTGGCCGGACTTTTTCAGGCGTGGTATGACGCTGACATAGAGAATAGAGAGATTGGATTGTACGGAAGGCCATGTCAGGAAAAGTGTCTGACCATCGTGAATTGAAGTTGAAGAAGGACGCCCCCAGATAGGGGTATTGAATGGGTAGGTCTTTCCTTGCAAAGCCGAGTGTGCCCGCTACAATTTCTTTCATAGGGTTCTTGCGGTAGCATGGTCCAAGTCATTTGCTCTAGGGTGAGCGTCTCCATGATCGATGGTTCGGTGCCCCTTCGGTCATGAGAGATGATGATCAGGCGATGGCTTGCCTTACGATGGCTCTTTTCACCTCACTAGCAGCTTCACCCGAAGAGTCATCAACATCTAACAGAGGGATCACTCGGTGCTGCCGGTGGTGCAGGTGGAGGTGGAGCAGCCCGCAGATTGAACGACGAAGGTGGATGCAGCGGCGGATGTGTGCCGAGTTATGCAGCGGCCGTTGGAAGGCCTCATCATCCAAGGCCGTCAGCACTCCCAGCCCTCCTCCATGGCCGTCAACCACTCATGTATGCTCATCCAGTTCTCATACATTGGCCGCGCCATGTCGGCAGGGAGCGACAACCTGTTCGACCACGCCTCCTTCTTTGCGCCACTACCGGACGCTGAAGCGATGCAGCTGAAACATGCGCATATTTCGGCCCGGTCACTATGCATTGAGTCGCTGTGTTGGGGTGAAGGCGCATATTTCGACCGCCCGGACTTAGCTGGTTGCTCCGCGCCCGTTTGCGTCATGTTTGCGTCGGGCCGCTGAAGATGCCCTCTATAAATCTGTGCTTCTTTTCCAAAAAAAAAAACGTAAAATACTTTTGTCCCGCCAATGTGGTTATTTCGTTGAGACGAAAATCTAGCGGAGTATACACACTTTTCCCTCCAATTCATAGGTCTATATATAGAGCTCCCCTCATAAATCCTAGAGTCAAAACAAATTGTCCCGTAATTAACTGAAGTAGTCCAATCTACCAGGCCGAGTCGCCCACGCCGGACGCCGCACGCCGCCTACCACTGCCCCCCGCGTGCCGCCTACCACCACGCCGCCCCCACCACCGCGCCGTCCTCCACCACCGCGCCGCCCCCCACCACCGCGCCGTTCTCCACCACCACGCCGCCGAGCTATTGACTACAGCCTACCCCCTCCCCCAACCGAGCAGCCCAACAACAGGATCTCCATTCCCCTCCTGGGACGTTCGCCTCGAGGTAATTTGCCAGCCACCGAGTGGTCCATCTGTTTGATGCTTGATGTTGATTTGGAACATCTTTGGTAATTGCAACAACGATGACCTACATCTGCACTTTCTCCTCTGCTAGTCCAACTTGACATGGATTCTATACCTGAATCCAAATATGGGTGCCTACACAATATGTATGTAGCCTAGAATTTCAATTAGCAGGAATTTGTTCAAAATTAGTCGACTATATCTATACATTCTAGGTCTTAACTGATTACAAAATCTGCAAGACGTCAATGTAGAGTTTGCGCTCATGCCTTCTTTTTGTTAGTGTTAGACTTGGAGAGTTCGACAGTTAACTAGTGAGTACAAAACTGCCGGTTCTGAACTAGTACTCGAACGATGTGTAGGTAACGGACGCACACATGCACGAGAGACTAGGTACAAACTGATGAAATAATCCTGCTGTGTGTCGTTGTTGCTGCACAGTTTTCAGTTAGCTGTTCTTTTACTCAGTTAAACACGGACATGGCTTCATTCAATTATGTAGATTTTCCTTGTGGTCTTATAGTGTGATTACTTAAAATTTCCTGGAATAAAATTGCTGCTGAAAACTCGAAATATCTCTGACATCTCACCAAAAAAATATTATCCAGGTTAGTAAATTACCAGTATATCTACTTGGTCTATGCGGATTAAATCTAATAAAAGCTTGATACAATGAACAATCTGCAATTGCAGAACAATGTAATAATGTAATTATACCTTTGTTGGTTTACCTATTTCAGTGAGATCTAATTGCTCTTTTTTCATGCTATTTTGCTGGTTTGATTGACATCTTTATATATATGTAGGATGGCTGACTTGTTGACCATATACCTGCCCTATGAAGATGGAAATAAAGAGGCCAAAATTCATCACCGCCACAAGACCCTGTTAGTGGTTCTATGCCAGAGGTAATATTCATGTGCTTTTGAGTTTTGAAGTTGCAGCTTTCTGTAGCTCCGGGCTATGCATATCTTTTTTTCTTTTCGCGGACACGCGAACAGCGTGCCAAATCTTTATAGAAGGGAGAAAACAATATACAAGAGACCGACGGAGGATGCGAACATCAGCCCACGGCCAACCCACACACACCACCCTAGCCTAGAAAACTACTCTCGCAGCATGACTCTCCTCTCCCCTCACCTCGCCACCCACCAAAGGGCGAGCTCCTCTAGCACTGAATCAATGATCTGCTCTGTGGATAGCTGCCTCTCAAGGTTACCGAAGACCCTTGCATTCCTCTGTTTCCAAAGCGTCCAAGCAATCAGCAGGACTAGCGTGTCAAACCCTCTCCTGTCCTCCCTCCGAAGCCTCTTCCTCGCCTCCGTCCACCATCTCTCTAGGTTGGTGTTCTCCTGTGGTTCCTGAAGTTGGGATCCCTGCCTTCTCAAGCATCCAAACCAGACCATTTTGGCATACGGACAGTGCGAGAGGATATGGTCGACGGTATCCTCCTCCTGAAGGCAGAAGACACAGGGATCCGGGTGCTCCTGCAGACCGTGCCGAGCCCTCCTATCAGAAGTCCAGAGCCTATACCTTAGGGCCAACCAACCAAAGATTTTGCACTTGAGCGGTGCAAAGGATCTCCATATCGTCTTGGCCATGGCCCAAGATATACTCCCTTGGCAAAGCATGTCGTAGGTCACACTGGTGGTGTACTTGCCAGACGCCGAACCCTTCCAGGCAAACTGGTCCGGCCTACCCTCATCCCGGGGTATCCCCTCCATAGCCTCCCAAAGCAGGGTGCACTGCATCCATCCATCTATGGACAGCTCCCCCACGATATCTGAAAGCCATGCATCATCCTGCAAGGCCTCACTTACCCTCCTAGAATTCCTCCTCCTTGTAGGGACCAAAGCCGTCACCTCCGGGGCAATGTCCCCCGCGCTTCTCCCATTGATCCATCTGTCTGACCAAAAGAGAATGCTCTCCCCATCGCCCACTCTGAATACCGCTAAGCTCTGAAACAAGTCATTAGCCTCAGGGTCGTTGAGCGCCGGCAGCCCTTGCCATGGCCTCGAAGGGTCCGTACGGCGAAGCCAACACCATCTCACCCTAAGCGCTAGACCTTGTAACCTCAGGTCTTTCACTCCTAGGCCTCCAAGCCGAGTCGGTTTACATATAGCGTCCCAAGCTACCAAGCATTGACCCCCGTTGACATCCTTCTTTCCAGCCCAGAAGAAGGCTCTCATCCATTTGACCAGCTCCTCGAGCACCCAGACAGGTGCCTCAGCGACCATTAGCTGATGAATAGGTCGCGCACTAATCACCGACTTGATGAGAATGAGTCTCCCCGATTTCTGGATCATCCCCCTCTGCCATGCTGGAACGCAGTGAATGACTTGGTCAATCAGCGGCTTCCACTCCGCTTTCGTCAACGGTCTCAAGGCCAATTGCATGCCAAGGTACTTTATGGGGAAGCCTACTACCGCACATCCCAACGTCTCCGCAACTCTGTCGGTATCTCCGACCTGCTCTCGGATTAGCGTGGCCGAAGTCTTCCTATAGTTTACGCATAGCCCGGAAGCCTCTCCAAAGACACGTAGAATGGCCTTTACCGCTTCCAGCTCCAAACGCAGCGGCTTACAGAAAATTATGACATCATCCGCATAGACCGAAATTCTTTGTAGCTCCGTGATACCCGCAAGCCTCCTCCGGGCTATGCATATCACTCCATGTACTATTATTGTCTCCTGTAGGTGAGGGAAACGAGGTATCAGATTGATGAATCTTTTGCAAGATTAGACCAGCAGGGTAAATAAGCGTGGAAGCTCAGTACCCTCAAAACCCTCAAAAAGACGGCATACTTCTTCACTCAAGGTAAATATCCGCTCGATATCTACAACTGCCAAGTTATTTTCTTTTGGAGTTACATGATGTTCCCTTTAATACCTGGTATCACCAAAATGGCAATACAAAATGTAGTTGCAGATTTATTGATGTTGTCCTGTAACCAACTTTATTTATTATTTTCTTCTGTAATCACTACTGTGTCAAAATGGAACTTCGTATACTGAATTGGTAGCGTATAATAAACTAGTAGCTGATCATTAATCTTCTAAGCATGTACTTTCTCTTGTTATTACTACTAATATTAAAGATCCAACCAGGTTAGGACCCGGTAATATATGCACTCTACTTTCTTTTGTTATTAGTATTAAAGATATAAACAGATTGATTAGGATCTGGTAATACCTGCACTCAAAGTAGTATTATAGTAGTATTAGAAATATATAGTTAGGAACCTGTATATATGCCATACTTAAATATGCGACATCTAGTAGCATAAAACGTATAGTCTAGCAGATATCCTGGCCATAACACACTCAATATTTTACATGCAGTTATAAACATGTTGTGTTTATTTTGAGGACACGAGTACTTTTTGAGGGTACTGTTGCATGCTAATCAGTGTATATGTCTTGCTGGCATTAAAAAAACTAGTGCATCTATGTGTGTTTGTAACAAAGTGAATGTCATGATAGTCTTCCTTTAACTATGACCATGTGTATCGTTACCATTTTTTCATGCAAATATATCGTACTTGTCATTGAATGCTAATATTTCTCATATTATAGGCTGGTTCCGAAGTAGTTCTTAGAACACCAGCCTATCCAAACAAGCGGAATGTTGCATATGCTACTATTCGTAGCACTGATCCTGCAACTAAGACTGGTGATATTGAGTTGGGTGCGCAATTTTCACTAGTGCGCATAGATAAACCTATTATGGATAGTGAGGAATTAGTAAGGGAAGTATCTGATTGCAAGACCATTGGTGATGCTTTTTCGTCGGGTTTCTTAATTGCTTGGCCTACAACTTTCGTGAGTTATTTTCTTCCCTTTAATATTTTAGAATCTTATTTATGTACTCCCTCCAATTCATATTAATGTACACTAATATAGATGTATCTAGACATATTATAGTTTTAGATACATCCATTTTAGTGGCAAGTAATATGGATCGGAGTGAGTACATTTAATCATCAACTATAGTTTCCAATTTTATTTTACAGGTTCGAAAGAAAGATTGAGTTGCAGAAGAAGTCCCTGGTTGGATAAAAGACAAATGAAGTCTGAAGATCTTTCTGATCAGTAGTTATAGTTTACATTGATATATTGAAAAATGTACGGAGTAATATCATTTTATAGGATATTTTTCTTTCGTCGAATTTATGCAAATGATATGGTGTAATATTCTTCACAATTGTGTTTTCTATAGATATGAATGTTAAGATGTTGCACCAAATATATTGGCATTTATTAGTTGTAATATATACGTATCTTACACTCTTATATATTTACAATACATATCTTAATAAATTTCATTTCTGTCGTGGTTCAAGCTTTCACATTATAATGGTGTATTCTTCAGTTTCTCTCACATTGTGATGACACGAAGCGTCATAATAAAGTAATTAACTGATTGTGCATATGCATTAATTGTATTAAATAAATATATAATATATTCCACAAATTAAGGACCTTATTTTGTGATTAATAATTAAAATACATTTATTATGCTATTGTTCGTGTTACCGTAGATACAAAATGCGTTACTAGGTATAAATTATAGTGTTACAATGTATATATATTATGTTACTATTCGTGCCATGAAGTTAAAAAGAATGTTACTAATTATGTTACTACAACGGCAAAAATATGTTACCACCAATGTTCTACGTCTATGAAAAGATGTTACTATCGGTGTTACTATAGTTTAGAAAATGTGTTACCAGCGCATCTAGTAACACAGAATATGGGTGTTACTACAATACAAATTGTAACACAATATTTAACATATGGTAACAATTATTATGTGTGACTCTAGACAACACCTAGTAACACAGCCTAATGGAACACATCTCAAAATATGTTACTACGTGGCCTAGTAACATTGTTTTGGACCTGTAGTAACACAACATGGTGTTACCAAAGCTCTGTCCTGTTGTAGTGAATGAGGAGAAGACAACCATCTAGCTACTGCTATGGACCCATAGTCCAGGGGTGGACTACTCACACATCGATCCGGAGGCGATCATGGCGATGAAGAGACCTCCGGGAGATGATTCCCCTCTCCGGCAGGGTGCCGGAGGCGATCTCCTGAATCCCCCGATATGGGATTGGCGGCGGCGGCGTCTCTAGAAGGTTTTCCGTATCATGGCTCTCTGTACTGGGGGTTTCGCGACGAAGACTTTAAGTAGGCGGAAGGGCAGGTCAAGGGGCGTCACGAGGGGCCCACACAACAGGCCGGCGCGGCCAGGGCTTGGGCCGCGCCGCCCTGTTGTGTCGCCACCTCGTGGCCTCACATCGTTTCCTCTCCGGTCTTCTGGAAGCTTCGTGCAAAAATAGGACCCTGGGCGTTGATTTTGTCCAATTTCGAGAATATTTCCTTACTAGGATTTCTGAAACCAAAAACAGCAGAAAACAAGAATCGGCTCTTCGGCATCTCGTCAATAGGTTAGTGCCGGAAAATTCATAATAATGACATATAATGTGTATAAAACATGTGAGTATCATCATAAAAATAGCATGGAACATAAAAAATTATAGATACGTTTGGGACGTATCACGATCCAATGGACGTTCATGCCAACCTAGAATCTATTGTCCATGAACGGCAGGATGGCTGTGCGCCGAGGATGGTCGAGGGGCACAACGTGGTACACCGTGTGGTGCGCACTACTATCATCATAGAGCCAATGGGCAGAATCGGGCATCAGCAAGCAGGGTCTATCCAAATGGTGTAGATTCATGTTGTCGGCGACATGGCGGCACAGCTTTCTGGAGCATGCGGCCAGCCGGACGTCGACTGTAACATCCAGACTCTGGGCAATGAGATTGAACAGCTCGGCGGGGAGCTTCCCCAAGTCGCCATACATCTGGTCGTCGTTCGATGCCGTCATGGAGACGAGATGGATTTAAGAGGGCGGATGCAAGTATGTGTGATTGGAGTTTTGTAGGAGAGGTCGAGCGGGAAGGAGGAGTGCTGCGGTTCTGCGGAGGGGTGAGGAGAGAAAGCTATGCAAATGGGAGATCTAGAGGATAAAAAAACTTGCTAGCAGCGATTGGCGAGCGGAGAACGATGATGGAAGTGGAGAGCCAAGGATGGAAACGATGGAGGTGAAGAGTAGCAGTGGATATGACTTTTTTTATTCTTCAGCAGCTGCATCGAGGCGCCGAGTAAAAATTCGGTTAGGATAGCACGCCACTACGTCCTGATGCAGTTACTGTCCCGTCAAATCAGTTTGACCACAGAAATGGTTTCTTTATTACATTATAACTTAATTTTTTCGAACAATATATACTACTCCATTTAATACTCACTCCGATTCATATTACTTGTCAAATGATATGGATGAATCTAGAACTAAAATGTTTCTAGATATATCCATATTATAGTCAACTAATATGAATCGGAGTTTGTTTGGTTCAAACGATTTGTAAAGGTATCTTGTACGGAGTAGGATTTTACACATAGGGATTTTTCCTATAGAGCTTGCTTGATTCAAAGGATTGAGAACCCTCCAAAATACCTATGGATTGCTTTCTCTACAATCCTATCTCTTGGTAATATTGCTATGTGTCGATAACAACTATGAAATGAACTCAATCTCAATAGAAATTTCCTTTGTCTTTCCTAATCAAACAACTAGTTATTTTATGTCTTCGTTTACAAATTAAGATAATTTTTAGGTTATGTGATCATCTTTTATGATCAAACTTATTTGATCAGCCGCGGAGGCACAAAGGAGCAGTGGTGTGCATTAATATGGCCACATGGGGAAGGCACAGCTAGTGACGATGAGACGTATCGCCACCATTGGCCTAGGGAACCGTCGCCACCATTAATAAAGCTATCCCTTTGGGCACCATGTCTCCCACTACTCGTGTCACGCGCGCATGTGGGTTACGGATGGATGGGCTGGGAAGCCGGAAAGACATGACAACCAGGGGAAAAATGAATAAAAATAATACAAAGTCGAAAAGATTTCGAAAATTAAACTTTGTAAGAAACTCCATGGAGGTAGTAAGCTTTAAGCATTGGAACAGAGGTATTTTTCGAGGCACCTACATTTCTTTAGAAGACAAAAGGAAAACATGGAGTAAGGTTGTTTTTTGTGCAAAAGTTTACGTCAAAATCTGGTTATTTGTGTAAAAAGAAAATTTTGTTATGTGCAAAAACTGCACCAACAAGTGGTGGCATGTGCAATTTCCTCGGTCACACAAAAGGCAAGCCATTGATACATACTTAATTGTGAATAATTACAAAAGTAGTAGGCAACTAATAAGTGCACATGATTAAACGGCTATGCGAGATCCTAAGCCACCAGAAGTCGTTCCCGCGCCTCTCTAGCATTGAAAATCACGCGTTCTGCGACTTCCATCAAAGAGACAAGCTGAGCTTTGATCCATTCTCCCAGATGAATGGCCTCGTCACAACTCCTACGAGCACAGGCCGTGATCTCATCCACTTCTAGGAAAGACACCGCCTGCCTGTACCAAAATATCTTGATCCCTAACTCTCTGTTCTCCTCCCGGATGCTGGCAAGATCCAACTTCATCCTCCGACAAGATAAGCAAGGGGAGTGATCCTGCAAAAGGTAACAACAAACATATCGAGCGTTACCGGCAAACGAAGGGCACAAATTGGTTGATTAACGAATGTGGTCACTGACATGTAGGACAGACATAAGTGGTGTCTACATGTCAGTGACTCGAAGTACCCAAAAACCTGCAACCCAAAGTCAGCTAATATTAACCTCCATCGAAGTAACCTCCGTCTTCAGCTCCTTCATCCTCTTGAACGGCGGGGAAGCTGGCAACTTATCTTCTTCTATGACCTCTCGCTTGAACCTGACGACGAAGGATGAGAGATCCTGCGAACGGATGTGCTGCGCCTGCGCGTGCGATTCCCCAGGGCGCTTCTGGCGTAACTCGGAGTTCTCCGCGCCGAGATGCGGAAGTTCCGCTGCCGGGGCCTTGTTGACCCTAATCCGAGATAGCTCATGTGTAAGCCGACGAAAAATGTTCAAATGTTACGGATCAGGCATATCAATACAAGGGATACCAGTGCAAACGAGATAAGTGAATCTCCGGGATCTCACCCAACGACCGCGGTTGGTCCAATGCCACCACATCTTCTCCGAGATTGACTAACTCCTTTACATCATCTTCTACTCCGAGCTTGACCATCTCCTTTACATCATCTTCTCCTGCGAGCTTGATCATCTGCCTCACATCATCTTCTCCGGCGATATCGACCCTCTCCTGCGGAACATAACAGATATAAGTCCGAGTATTACCAGCAAAACGAAGGTAATTAAAAGAGGCGTAGTAACCCTTGTGTCATGGCTCATCAATGGCGGGGACGCTGAGCCCGCATCGTCTCCTCCAAGATCTCCCTTCGCAGGCAGGATTGTTAGAGACATTGTACTTCTGGTAGTAGTATTTATGCGTGGGGCACCAGGGGTAGAGAAGCTAGGACTGCATCTTCTCCTCCGAGCTCTTCCTTGGTAGACATGACAAATGAAATGAGAAGTGGGGGGCATAAAGGTATAAAAAGGCGGACGGCCGCCCCGCCTCGGCCCTCCAAGGCTTTTTTTTGCCTTACTAAACTAAAAACCCTATTTTGCGTCTCACACGTCTACCCTCAGAGGGCTGCAGGGTCCCATGCGTGCAGGTCCCACACTTCAGTGAGCACAAGTCAAGTGCGGTAGGTAGGCAAACTCCCAACAATCTTCTTTGTCAAGTGAAGACACGTCGTCAAGACTCTCTCTCCCCCCCTTTTGTCGCTGAAAAAAAAAGAATATTAGACGGGCGCGTAGCCTGCACTGCAGGGGGGCGATTTTGACAAAAGTATCCCTTTTGGCGAAGAAAAGCACAAAATGAGCCACACAAAAAGGTTAGTCCAGTGAAATAGATTGCTCAGAGGGTCAGTCCATGCTTTTCTTTGCCAAAAGGGTTATTTCTGTCAAAATCGCCGCACTGCAGGTTTGCAGCACTGAAAAACCATGCGTGCCAGTCAACATCACTTCCCGGAAAGGCTGAAGCATTTCCAGTACGCTAAAGTTTGGTTTTCTGCATTTTCTTTCATGAGCTAAATTATAAACTCTTTTAGGCATTATTTTTCACGCAAAAAATGATAAACCATCACCGATTTTTTGTACCATTACTTTTCACGCAAAAAATGATAAACCATCACCCATTTGTTGTAGCCATTACTTTTCACGCAAAAAATGATAATCCATCACCGATTTGTTGTAGCCATTACTTTTCATGCAAAAAATGATAAACCATCACCCATTTCTTGTAGCCATTACTTTTCACGCAAAAAATGATAAACCATCACCGATTTGTTGTAGCCATTACTTTTCACGCAAAAAATGATAAACCATCACCGATTTCTTGTAGCCATCCCTCCGGTCTTATTTAATTGACTCAAATTTAGTATAAAGTTGTACTGAATCCGAGTCAATTAAAAGAGAACGAAGGGAGTACTTTTCACGCTAAAAATGATAAAGAATCACCGATTTCTTGTAGCAATTACCGTAAAATGATAAACTATCACGAATTACCATTTCTTTTAGGCATTACTTTTCACGGTAAAATGATAAACTATATCACGAAGTTCCATTTCCGTCAAGATAGTCCGCATTACTTTTTTGTTGAGATATAAACCCCTGCAACGGCCATCTCCTTCTTATTTTATTGTGTAAACCCCCCACAACGGTCACCTCCTCCTTAATTTATTGTGTAAACCCCCAATGGTCCTCTCTCCCTTATAAACAACCACAACGGCCATCCCTTGTGTCAATAGGTTTTGCCTCTCTCTTCTTCGTTCACATACACTAATCCATTGCCAAGGCTTCCACGTCTCGGACGCCGACCAGAAGGGGAAGGGGAAGGGGACGGGGCGGCCGGGGTGATGGATCATCATCATTGCCACCACCACCGTGATACATCTCCGACGTATCGATAATTTCTTATGTTCCATGCCACATTATTGATGATATCTACATGTTTTGTACACATTATATGTCATATTTATGCGTTTTCCGGAACTAACCTATTGACGAGATGCCGAAGGGCCGGTTCTCGTTTTCTGCTATTTTTGGTTTCGAAATCCTAGTAACGAAATATTCTCGGAATCGGACGAAATCAAGACCCAAGCATCCTATTTTGCCCGGAAGCATCCGGAACACCCGAGAACCGCCGGAGAGGGGGCACGAGGCCCACGGGACCATAGGCCGGCGCGGCCTGGGGGTGGCCCGCGCCACCCTATGGTGTCGCCGCCTCTTCGACCCTCTGACGCCGCCTCTTCGCCTATAAGAAGCCCCTCGACCTAAAACCTCGATACGAAAGAGCCACGGTACGAGAAACCTTCCAGAGCCGCCGCCATCGCGAAGCCAAGATCTGGGGGACAGGAGTCTCTGTTCCGGCACCCTGCCGGAGCGGGGAAGTGCACCCGGAAGGCTCCTCCATCGACACCACCGCCATCTCCATCAACGCTGCTGTCTCCCATGAGGAGGGAGTAGTTCTCCATCGAGGCTCGGGGCTGTACCGGTAGCTATGTGGTTCATCTCTCTCCTATGTACTTCAATACAATAATCTCATGAGCTGCCTTACATGATTGAGATTCATATGATGATGCTTGTAATCTAGATGTCGTTATGCTAGTCAAGTGAATTTTACTTATGTGATCTCCGGAGACTCCTTGTCCCACGTGTGTAAAGGTGACAGTGTGTGCACCGTGTGGGTCTCTTAGGCTATATATTTCACAGAATACTTATTCACTGTTATGAATGGCGTAGTGAAGTGCTTATTTATATCTCTTTATGATTGCAATGTGTTTTTTATCACAATTTATCTATGTGCTACTCTAGTGATGTTATTAAAGTAGTTTTATTCCTCCTGCAAGGTGTAATGGTGACAGTGTGTGCATCCGTGTTAGTACATGGCGTAGGCTATGATTGTGATCTCTTGTAGATTATGAACTTAACTATTGCTATGATGGTATTGATGTGATCTGTTCCTCCTACATAGTGTGAAGGTGACAGTGTGAATGCTGTGTTAGTACTTGGTTTAGTCGTGTTGATCTTTCATGCACTCTAAGGTTATTTAAATATGAACATTGAATTGTGGAGCTTGTTAACTCCGGCATTGAGGGTTCGTGTAATCCTACGCAATGTGTTCATCATCCAACAAGAGAGTGTAGAGTATGCATTTATCTATTCTGTTATGTGATCAATGTTGAGAGTGTCCACTAGTGAAAGTGTAATCCCTAGGCCTTGTTCCTAAATATCGCTATCGCTGCTTGTTTACTTGTTTTATCGCGTTACTACTGCTACCATATTACCACCATCAACTACACGCCAACAAGCTATTTTCTGGTGCCGTTACTACTGCTCATATTCATTCATACCACCTGTATTTCACTATCTCTTCGCCGAACTAGTGCACCTATTAGGTGTGTTGGGGACACAAGAGACTTCTTGCTTTGTGGTTGCAGGGTTGCTTGAGAGGGATATCTTTGACCTCTTCCTCCCCGAGTTCGATAAACCTTGGGTGATCCACTTAAGGGAAACTTGCTGCTGTTCTACAAACCTCTCGCTCTTGGAGGCCCAACACCTGTCTACAAGAATAGAAGCTCCCGTAGACATCAAGCTATTTTCTCGGCGCCGTTGCCGGGGAGGAAAGGTAAAAGGTACTCACACTCCGGATCTCGGCTACTAAGCTATTTTCGCCGTTGTAAGTACTCGAAGCTATTTCCTTTAGATCCTGCAATTGCATCTTTTTGTTTCTTGTTTACACTAGTTTGGCATAATGGACAAAAATGAGCTTCTTGTTCTATTTCCTGAGTTAAGACATGGATGGTTTGATCTGAAAATTAAAAAACCCATGGAACATATTAGCATGAATACTTTGAATACCATTGTTGCTAATGATATGGAAAATTCTAAGCTTGGGGAAGCTGGTTTTGATGAGCATGATATTTTTAGTCCCCCAAGCATTGAGGAGAAAATTTACTTTGATGATACTTTGCCTCCTATATTTGATGATGAGGATAATAATGATAGCTACTTTGTTGAATTTGCTCCCACTACAACTAATAAAATTGATTATGCTTATGTGGAGAGTAATAATTTTATGCATGAGACTCATGATAAGAATGCTTTATGTGATAGTTATATTGTTGAGTTTGCTCATGTTGCTACTAAAAGTTATTATGAGAGAGGAAAATATGGTCGTAGAAATTTTCATGCTACTAAAATGCCTCTCTATGTGCTGAAATTTTTGAAGCTACACTTGTTTTATCTTCCTATGCTTGTCACTTTGCTCTTCATGAACTTGTTTATTTACAAGATTCCTATGCATAGGAAGCATGTTAGACTTAAATGTGTTTTGAATTTGCCTCTTGATGCTCTCTTTTGCTTCAAATACTATTTCTTGCGAGTGCATCATTAAAACTCGCTGAGCCCATCTTAATGGCTATAAAGAAAGAACTTCTTGGGAGATAACCCATGTGTTTATTTTGCTACAGTACTTTGTTTTATATTTGAGTCTTGGAAGTTGTTTACTACTGTAGCAACCTCTCCTTATCTTAGTTTTGTGTTTTGTTGTGCCAAGTAAAGTCTTTGATAGTAAAGTGAATACTAGATTTGGATTACTGCGCAGAAACAGATTTCTTTGCTCGTCACGAATCTGGGTCTAATTCTCTGTTGGTAACTCAGAAAATTAAGCCAATTTACGTGAGTGATCCTCAGATATGTACGCAACTTTCATTCAATTTGGGCATTTTCATTTGAGCAAGTCTGGTGCCCTAATAAAATCCATCTTTACGGACTGTTCTGTTTTGACAGATTCTGCCTTTTATTTCGCATTGCCTCTTTTGCTATGTTGGATGAATTTCTTTGATCCATTAATGTCCAGTAGCTTTATGCAATGTCCAGAAGTGTTAAGAATGATTGTGTCACCTCTGAACATGTTAATTTTTATTGTGCACTAACCCTCTAATGAGTTGTTTCGAGTTTGGTGTGGAGGAAGTTTTCAAGGATCAAGAGAGGAGTATGATACAATATGATCAAGGAGAGTGAAAGCTCTAAGCTTGGGGATGCCCCGGTGGTTCACCCCTGCATATTCTAAGAAGACTCAAGCGTCTAAGCTTGGGGATTCCCAAGGCATCCCCTTCTTCATCGACAACATTATCAGGTTCCTCTCCTGAAACTATATTTTTATTCCGTCACATCTTATGTGCTTTGCTTGGAGCGTCGGTTTGTTTTTGTTTTGTTTGAATAAAATGGATCCTAGCATTCACTTTGTGGGAGAGAGACACGCTCCGCTGTAGCATATGGACAAGTATGTCCTTAGGCTCTACTCATAGTATTCATGGCGAAGTTTCTTCTTCGTTAATTTGTTATATGGTTGGAATTGGAAAATGATACATGTAGTAAATTGCTATAATGTCTTGGATAATGTGATACTTGGCAATCGTTGTGCTCATGTTTAAGCTCTTGCATCATATGCTTTGCACCCATTAATGAAGAAATACATAGAGCTTGCTAAAATTTGGTTTGCATAATTGGTCTCTCTAAGGTCTAGATAATTTCTAGTATTGAGTTTGAACAACAAGGAAGACGGTGTAGAGTCTTATAATGTTTACAATATGTATTTTATGTGAGTTTTGCTGCACCGTTCATCCTTGTGTTTGTTTCAAATAACCTTGCTAGCCTAAACCTTGTATCGAGAGGGAATACTTCTCATGCATCCAAAATCCTTGAGCCAACCACTATGCCATTTGTGTCCACCATACCTACCTACTACATGGTATTTATCCGCCATTCCAAAGTAAATTGCTTGAGTGCTACCTTTAAAATTCCATCATTCACCTTTGCAATATATAGCTCATGGGACAAATAGCTTAAAAACTATTGTGGTATTGAATATGTACTTATGCACTTTATCTCTTATTAAGTTGCTTGTTGTGCGATAACCATGCTTCTGGGGACGCCATCAACTATTCTTTGTTGAATATCATGTGAGTTGCTATGCATGTCCGTCTTGTCTGAAGTAAGAGAGATCTACCACCTTAATGGTTGGAGCATACATATTGTTAGAGAAGAGCATTGGGCCGCTAACTAAAGCCATGATCCATGGTGGAAGTTTCAGTTTTGGACATATATCCTCAATCTCATATGAGAATAATAATTGTTGCCACATGCTTATGCATTAAAGAGGAGTCCATTATTTGTTGTCCATGTTGTCCCGGTATGGATGTCTAATTGAGAATAATCAAAAGCGAGAAATCCAAAATGCGAGCTTTCTCCTTAGACCTTTGTACAGGCGGCATGGAGGTACCCCATTGTGACACTTGGTTAAAACATGTGTATTGCAATGATCCGGTAGTCCAAGCTAATTAGGACAAGGTACGGGCACTATTAATATACTATGCATGAGACTTGCAACTTGTAAGATATAATTTACATAACTCATATGCTTTATTACTACCGTTGACAAAATTGTTTCATGTTTTCAAAATAAAAGCTCTAGCACAAATATAGCAATCGATGCTTTCCTCTTTGAAGGACCATTCTTTTTACCTTTATGTTGAGTCAGTTCACCTATTTCTCTCCACCTCAAGAAGCAAACACTTGTGTGAACTGTACATTGAGTCCTACATACTTGCATATTGCACTTGTTATATTACTCTATGTTGACAATTATCCATGAGATATACATGTTACAAGTTGAAAGCAACCGCTGAAACTTAATCTTCCTTTGTGTTGCTTCAATACCTTTACTTTGATTTATTGCTTTATGAGTTAACTCTTATGCAAGACTTATTGATGCTTGTCTTGAAGTACTACTCATGAAAAGTCTTTGCTTTATGATTCACTTGTTTACTCATGTCATTACCATTGTTTTGATCGCTGCATTCATTACATATGTTTACAAATAGTATGATCAAGGTTATGATGGCATGTCACTTCAGAAATTATCTTTGTTATCGTTTTACCTCGCTCGGGACGAGCGGAACTAAGCTTGGGGATGCTGATACGTCTCCGACGTATCGATAATTTCTTATGTTCCATGCCACATTATTGATGATATCTACATGTTTTGTACACATTATATGTCATATTTATGCGTTTTCCGGAACTAACCTATTGACGAGATGCCGAAGGGCGAGTTCCTCGTTTTCTCCTGTTTTTGGTTTCGTAAATCCTAGTAACGAAATATTCTCGGAATCGGACGAAATCAAGACCCAGCATCCTATTTTGCCCGGAAGCATCCGGAACACCCGAGAACCGCCGGAGAGGGGGCACGAGCCCACGGGACCATAGGCCGGCGCGGCCTGGGGGTGGCCCGCGCCACCCTATGGTGTCGCCGCCATTTCGACCCTCTGACGCCGCCTCTTCGCCTATAAGAAGCCCCTCGACCTAAAACCTCGATACGAAAGAGCCACGGTACGAGAAACCTTCCAGAGCCGCCGCCATCGCGAAGCCAAGATCTGGGGGCAGGAGTCTCTGTTCCGGCACCCTGCCGGAGCGGGGAAGTGCCCCGGAAGGCTCCTCCATCGACACCACCGCCATCTCCATCAACGTTGTTGTCTCCCATGAGGAGGGAGTAGTTCTCCATCGAGGCTCGGGGCTGTACCGGTAGCTATGTGGTTCATCTCTCTCATATGTACTTCAATACAATAATCTCATGAGCTGCCTTACATGATTGAGATTCATATGATGATGCTTGTAATCTAGATGCCGTTATGCTAGTCAAGTGAATTTTACTTATGTGATCTCCGGAGACTCCTTGTCCCACGTGTGTAAAGGTGACAGGTGTGTGCACCGTGTGGGTCTCTTAGGCTATATTTCACGTGAATACTTATTCACCGTTATGAATGGCGTAGTGAAGTGCTTATTTATATCTCTTTATGATTGCAATGTGTTTTGTATCACAATTTATCTATGTGCTACTCTAGTGATGTTATTAAAGTAGTTTTATTCCTCCCGCACGGTGTAATGGTGACAAGTGTGTGCATCCGTGTTAGTACTTGGCGTAGGCTATGATTGTGATCTCTTGTAGATTATGAACTTAACTATTGCTATGATGGTATTGATGTGATCTATTCCTCCTACATAGTGTGAAGGTGACGAGTGTGCATGCTTGTGTTAGTACTTGGTTTAGTCGTGTTGATCTTTCATGCACTCTAAGGTTATTTAAATATGAACATTGAATTGTGGAGCTTGTTAACTCCGGCATTGAGGGTTCGTGTAATCCTACGCAATGTGTTCATCATCCAACAAGAGAGTGTAGAGTATGCATTTATCTATTCTCGTTATGTGATCAATGTTGAGAGTGTCCACTAGTGAAAGTGTAATCCCTAGGCCTTGTTCCTAAATATCGCTATCGCTGCTTGTTTACTCGTTTTACTCGCGTTACTATCGCTACCATATTACCACCATCAACTACACGCCAGCAAGCTATTTTCTGGTGCCGTTACTACTGCTCATATTCATTCATACCACCTTTATTTCACTATCTCTTCGCCGAACTAGTGCACCTATTAGGTGTGTTGGGGACACAAGAGACTTCTTGCTTTGTGGTTGCAGGGTTGCTTGAGAGGGATATCTTTGACCTCTTCCTCCCTGAGTTCGATAAACCTTGGGTGATCCACTTAAGGGAAACTTGCTGCTGTTCTACAAACCTCTGCTCTTGGAGGCCCAACACTGTCTACAAGAATAGAAGCTCCCATAGACATCAAGCTATTTTCTGGCGCCGTTGCCGGGGAGGAAAGGTAAAAGGTACTCACACTCCGGATCTCGGCTACTAAGCTATTTTCGCCGTTGTAAGTACTCGAAGCTATTTCCTTTAGATCCTGCAATTGCATCTTTTTGTTTCTTGTTTACACTAGTTTGGCATAATGGACAAAAATGAGCTTCTTGTTCTATTTCCTGAGTTAAGACATGGATGGTTTGATCTGAAAATTAAAAAACCCATGGAACATATTAGCATGAATACTTTGAATACCATTGTTGCTAATGATATGGAAAATTCTAAGCTTGGGGAAGCTGGTTTTGATGAGCATGATATTATTAGTCCCCCAAGCATTGAGGAGAAAATTTACTTTGATGATACTTTGCCTCCTATATTTGATGATGAGGATAATAATGATAGCTACTTTGTTGAATTTGCTCCCACTACAACTAATAAAATTGATTATGCTTATGTGGAGAGTAATAATTTTATGCATGAGACTCATGATAAGAATGCTTTATGTGATAGTTATATTGTTGAGTTTGCTCATGTTGCTACTAAAAGTTATTATGAGAGAGGAAAATATGGTCGTAGAAATTTTCATGCTACTAAAATGCCTCTCTATGTGCTGAAATTTTTGAAGCTACACTTGTTTTATCTTCCTATGCTTGTCACTTTGCTCTTCATGAACTTGTTTATTTACAAGATTCCTATGCATAGGAAGCATGTTAGACTTAAATGTGTTTTGAATTTGCCTCTTGATGCTCTCTTTTGCTTCAAATACTATTTCTTGCGAGTGCATCATTAAAACTCGCTGAGCCCATCTTAATGGCTATAAAGAAAGAACTTCTTGGGAGATAACCCATGTGTTTATTTTGCTACAGTACTTTGTTTTATATTTGAGTCTTGGAAGTTGTTTACTACTGTAGCAACCTCTCCTTATCTTAGTTTTGTGTTTTGTTGTGCCAAGTAAAGTCTTTGATAGTAAAGTGAATACTAGATTTGGATTACTGCGCAGAAACAGATTTCTTTGCTGTCACGAATCTGGGTCTAATTCTCTCGTTGGTAACTCAGAAAATTAAGCCAATTTACGTGAGTGATCCTCAGATATGTACGCAACTTTCATTCAATTTGGGCATTTTCATTTGAGCAAGTCTGGTGCCCTAATAAAATCCATCTTTACGGACTGTTCTGTTTTGACAGATTCTGCCTTTTATTTCGCATTGCCTCTTTTGCTATGTTGGATGAATTTCTTTGATCCATTAATGTCCAAGTAGCTTTATGCAATGTCCAGAAGTGTTAAGAATGATTGTGTCACCTCTGAACATGTTAATTTTTATTGTGCACTAACCCTCTAATGAGTTGTTTCGAGTTTGGTGTGGAGGAAGTTTTCAAGGATCAAGAGAGGAGTATGATACAATATGATCAAGGAGAGTGAAAGCTCTAAGCTTGGGGATGCCCCGGTGGTTCACCCCCGCATATTCTAAGAAGACTCAAGCGTCTAAGCTTGGGGATGCCCAAGGCATCCCCTTCTTCATCGACAACATTATCGAGTTCCTCTCCTGAAACTATATTTTTATTCCGTCACATCTTATGTGCTTTGCTTGGAGCGTCGGTTTGTTTTTGTTTTGTTTGAATAAAATGGATCCTAGCATTCACTTTGTGGGAGAGAGACACGCTCCGCTATAGCATATGGACAAGTATGTCCTTAGGCTCTACTCATAGTATTCATGGCGAAGTTTCTTCTTCGTTAATTTGTTATATGGTTGGAATTGGAAAATGATACATGTAGTA
The DNA here is from genome assembly GCF_022539505.1 of Lolium rigidum. NCBI lineage: Eukaryota > Viridiplantae > Streptophyta > Magnoliopsida > Poales > Poaceae > Lolium > Lolium rigidum. The sequence goes on from NW_025900230.1 coordinate 39,081, forward strand.
AATTGCTATAATGTCTTGGATAATGTGATACTTGGCAATCGTTGTGCTCATGTTTAAGCTCTTGCATCATATGCTTTGCACCCATTAATGAAGAAATACATAGAGCTTGCTAAAATTTGGTTTGCATAATTGGTCTCTCTAAGGTCTAGATAATTTCTAGTATTGAGTTTGAACAACAAGGAAGACGGTGTAGAGTCTTATAATGTTTACAATATGTCTTTTATGTGAGTTTTGCTGCACCGTTCATCCTTGTGTTTGTTTCAAATAACCTTGCTAGCCTAAACCTTGTATCGAGAGGGAATACTTCTCATGCATCCAAAATCCTTGAGCCAACCACTATGCCATTTGTGTCCACCATACCTACCTACTACATGGTATTTATCCGCCATTCCAAAGTAAATTGCTTGAGTGCTAACTTTAAAATTCCATCATTCACCTTTGCAATATATAGCTCATGGGACAAATAGCTTAAAAACTATTGTGGTATTGAATATGTACTTATGCACTTTATCTCTTATTAAGTTGCTTGTTGTGCGATAACCATGCTTCTGGGGACGCCATCAACTATTCTTTGTTGAATATCATGTGAGTTGCTATGCATGTCCGTCTTGTCTGAAGTAAGAAAGATCTACCACCTTAATGGTTGGAGCATACATATTGTTAGAGAAGAGCATTGGGCCACTAACTAAAGCCATGATCCATGGTGGAAGTTTCAGTTTTGGACATATATCCTCAATCTCATATGAGAATAATAATTGTTGCCACATGCTTATGTATTAAAGAGGAGTCCATTATCTGTTGTCCATGTTGTCCCGGTATGGATGTCTAAGTTGAGAATAATCAAAAGCGAGAAATCCAAAATGCGAGCTTTCTCCTTAGACCTTTGTACAGGCGGCATGGAGGTACCCCATTGTGACACTTGGTTAAAACATGTGTATTGCAATGATCCGGTAGTCCAAGCTAATTAGGACAAGGTGCGGGCACTATTAGTATACTATGCATGAGACTTGCAACTTGTAAGATATAATTTACATAACTCATATGCTTTATTACTACCGTTGACAAAATTGTTTCATGTTTTCAAAATAAAAGCTCTAGCACAAATATAGCAATCGATGCTTTCCTCTTTGAAGGACCATTCTTTTTACCTTTATGTTGAGTCAGTTCACCTATTTCTCTCCACCTCAAGAAGCAAACACTTGTGTGAACTGTACATTGATTCCTACATACTTGCATATTGCACTTGTTATATTACTCTATGTTGACAATTATCCATGAGATATACATGTTACAAGTTGAAAGCAACCGCTGAAACTTAATCTTCCTTTGTGTTGCTTCAATACCTTTACTTTGATTTATTGCTTTATGAGTTAACTCTTATGCAAGACTTATTGATGCTTGTCTTGAAGTACTATTCATGAAAAGTCTTTGCTTCATGATTCACTTGTTTACTCATGTCATTACCATTGTTTTGATCCCATTACATATGTTTACAAATAGTATGATCAAGGTTATGATGGCATGTCACTTCAGAAATTATCTTTGTTATCGTTTTACCTGCTCGGGACGAGCAGAACTAAGCTTGGGGATGCTGATACGTCTCCGACGTATCGATAATTTCTTATGTTCCATGCCACATTATTGATGATATCTACATGTTTTGTACACATTATATGTCATATTTATGCGTTTTCCGGAACTAACCTATTGACGAGATGCCGAAGGGCCAGTTCTTGTTTTCTCCTGTTTTTGGTTTCAGAAATCCTAGTAACGAAATATTCTCGGAATCGGACGAAATCAAGACCCAACATCCTATTTTGCCCGGAAGCATCCAGAACACCCGAGAACCGCCAGAGAGGGGGCACAGGCCCACGGGACCATAGGCCGGCGCGGCCTGGGGGTGGCCCGCGCCACCCTATGGTGTCGCCGCCTTTTCGACCCTCTGACGCCGCCTCTTCGCCTATAAGAAGCCCCTCGACCTAAAACCTCGATACGAAAGAGCCACGGTACGAGAAACCTTCCAGAGCCGCCGCCATCGCGAAGCCAAGATCTGGGGGACAGGAGTCTCTGTTCCGGCACCCTGCCGGAGCGGGGAAGTGCCCCCGGAAGGCTCCTCCATCGACACCACCGCCATCGCCATCAACGCTGCTGTCTCCCATGAGGAGGGAGTAGTTCCGCATCGAGGCTCGGGGCTGTACCGGTAGCTATGTGGTTCATCTCTCTCCTATGTACTTCAATACAATAATCTCATGAGCTGCCTTACATGATTGAGATTCATATGATGATGCTTGTAATCTAGATGTCGTTATGCTAGTCAAGTGAATTTTACTTATGTGATCTCCGGAGACTCCTTGTCCCACGTGTGTAAAGGTGACGAGTGTGTGCACCGTGTGGGTCTCTTAGGCTATATTTCACAGAATACTTATTCACCGTTATGAATGGCGTAGTGAAGTGCTTATTTATATCTCTTTATGATTGCAATGTGTTTTGTATCACAATTTATCTATGTGCTACTCTAGTGATGTTATTAAAGTAGTTTTATTCCTCCTGCACGGTGTAATGGTGACAGTGTGTGCATCCGTGTTAGAACTTGGCGTAGGCTATGATTGTGATCTCTTGTAGATTATGAACTTAACTATTGCTATGATGGTATTGATGTGATCTATTCCTCCTACATAGTGTGAAGGTGACAGTGTGCATGTTGTGTTAGTACTTGGTTTAGTCGTGTTGATCTTTCATGCACTCTAAGGTTATTTAAATATGAACATTCAATTGTGGAGCTTGTTAACTCCGGCATTGAGGGTTCGTGTAATCCTACGCAATGTGTTCATCATCCAACAAGAGAGTGTAGAGTATGCATTTATCTATTCTGTTATGTGATCAATGTTGAGAGTGTCCACTAGTGAAAGTGTAATCCCTAGGCCTTGTTCCTAAATATCGCTATCGCTGCTTGTTTACTTGTTTTACTTGCGTTACTACTGCTACCATATTACCACCATCAACTACACGCCGACAAGCTATTTTCCGGTGCCGTTACTACTGCTCATATTCATTCATACCACCCGTATTTCACTATCTCTTCGCCGAACTAGTGCACCTATTAGGTGTGTTGGGGACACAAGAGACTTCTTGCTTTGTGGTTGCAGGGTTGCTTGAGAGGGATATCTTTGACCTCTTCCTCCCTGAGTTCGATAAACTTTGGGTGATCCACTTAAGGGAAACTTGCTGCTGTTCTACAAACCTCTGCTCTTGCAGGCCAACACTGTCTACAAGAATAGAAGCTCCATAGACATCACACCGTCAACACTGCCTTTGATCATAGAGGAGTTCTTCATCGTTGTCTATGAAGATCCTTTGGTCAAGAAGGTACGTACGCGAACTACCTTGACAGGAGGAGCCAGCTAAGGTATATCTGCGAGCAGCTGACTGCGGTCCTCGTCTCTGGACCGTGGAGGTCCTATTTGACGGACAAGGCCGGATGTACCTCGACAAGGGCTGGGAGAATTTCGCCATCGCGCACGGTGTGGATTTCGGCTGCTTCGTACACTTCAAATATGAAGGCAATGATGTGCTCACAGTGAAGGCGTTCGACGGAACAATGTGCAGGAAGTACTACTACTCGGACGACGAAGATACTGACGATGAAAGCGACGACGACGTGAAGCCATGCATCCATCCCCTTTAGATAAGGGGATTGTGACCAAGAATAAATATGTAGCTTCATATGCATCGATTTAGAGATGTAGCTATTTTCTATATATTATGCATGTAAAATATAATATGGAAATTTCCACCATGATTCGAGCACCACAGCCTCCAAACGATTTCTGACCTCTTATTTCTGGTGTCTGACCTTTTTGGAAGGAGACGAAGGGAGAGAAGTGAGGGGGCTGATACGTCTCAAACGTATCTATAATTTCTTATGTTCCATGCTACTTTTATGATGATACTCACATGTTTTATACACACTTTATGTCATTATTATGCATTTTCCGGCACTAACCTATTGACGAGATGTCATTATACATTTTCTGCTGTTTTTGGTTTCAGAAATCCTACAAAGGAAATATTCTCGGAATTGGACGAAATCAACGCACAGGGTCTTATTTTTCCATGAAGCTTCCAGAAGACCGAAAGGGATACGAAGTGGGGCGATGAGGCGCCGCCACCATAGGGCCGCGCGGCCAGAGGGGGGCCCGCACCGCCCTATGGTGTGGGCCCCTCGTCAGCCCTCCGACTCCGCCCTTCCGCCTACTTAAAGCCTTCGTCGCAAAAACCCAGTACCGAGAGCCACGATGGAAAACATTCCAGAGACGCCGCCGCCGCCAATCCCATCTCGGGGGATTCAGGAGATCGCCTCCGGCACCCTGCCGGAGAGGGGAATCATCTCCCGGAGGACTCTTCATCACCATGATCGCCTCCGGATTGATGTGTGAGTAGTTCACCCCTGGACTATGGGTCCATAGCAGTAGCTAGATGGTTGTCTTCTCCTCATTGTGCTATCATGTTAGATCTTGTGAGCTGCCTATCATTATCAAGATCGTCTATTTGTAATGCTACATGTTGTGTTTGCTGGGATCCGATGAATATGGAATACTATGTCAAGTTGATTATCAATCTATCATATATATGTTGTTTATGTTCTTGCATGCTCTCCGTTGCTAGTAGAGGCTCTGGCCAAGTTGATACTTGTGACTCCAAGAGGGAGTATTTATGCTCGATAGTGGGTTCATGCCTCCATTGAATGCGGGACGGTGACGAGAAAGTTCTAAGGTTGTGGATGTGCTTGTTGCCACTAGGGATAAAACATCAATGCTTTGTCTAAGGATATTTGTGTTGATTACATTACGCACCATACTTAATGCAATTGTCTCGTTGTTTGCAACTTAATACTGGAAGGGGTTCGGATGATAACCTCGAAGGTGGACTTTTTAGGCATAGATGCATGCTGGATAGAGGTCTATGTACTTTGTCGTAATGCCCTGATTAAATCTCATAGTAGTCATCGTGATATGTATGTGCATTGTTATGCCCTCTCTATTTTTCAATTGCCCAACTGTAATTTGTTCACCCAACATGCCATTTATCTTATGGGAGAGACACCACTAGTGAACTGTGGACCCCGGTCCATTCTTTACATCTGAAATACAATCTATCGCAAACTCGTTTCTTTCTTGTTCTTCGCAAACAAACATCATCTTCCACACGATACATTTAAACCTTTGTTTACAGCAAGCCGGTGAGATTGACAACCTCACTGTTACGTTGGGGAAAAGTACTTTGATTTTGTTGTGCAGGTTCCATGTTGGCGCCGGAATTCCTGGTGTTGCGCCGCACTACACTCCGCCACCAACAACCTTCACGTGTTCCTTGACTCCTACTGGTTCGATAACCTTGGTTTCTTACTGAGGGAAAACTTGCTGCTGTACGCATCACACCTTCCTCTTGGGGTTCCCAACGGACGTGTGTCTTGCACGCCATCAAGCAGGGGCCCTCTTATTTATGGTGTCTGACCTTTTTGGGTCATGTTGACTGTTGTTCAGGGTTTGTCAGTGCGCAGGAGGTGCGAGCGAGCGAGGCCCATAATGAGAGAGATGTTTTTTCTTTTTTTTTTGTGAGAGAGAGGGACAACCGAAGGATCCTGAAGGACCCAGACTTCCAATACGCACCAGAGCACAGTTTACAACAAGACACGGAATAAACAGGAAATTTCATCTAAATCCCTAACTTTTACATGGAAGACCCCACGCTGAAAGCAAGAAATGCGATCGGGTCCTTAATAGCCACCGCCCAGATTGATCCTCGTCGCAGCCGGGGACGAACCACTTAGCGCGACCAAATCGCCATGGCTACAGTGCATGCACACCATGGCCTCCGAGCTGAGCTAGAAACGCCCTGCCAAAACCGGCAGCCAGCGGAGGTGGATAACTGGATAGAGAGAGGGAGAGAGAGAGAGGGGGAGTCTTGATGCGTCTTCTCTTGACAAAGAAGATGGGAGTTTGCCTACCTACCGCACATGACTTGTGCTCACTGAAGTGTGGGACCTCACGCATGGGAACCACACGTAAGTGACAGACCTGTTGGAGTAATAACTCGGGTGATCATTATACTGTATTAGTACAAAGTTTCCTATGTGGTTTCAAGGGTAGGAAAGCCAAGTTAACTCATTTACATAACATTATTTTTTTCATGAATCCAAGTTAACTCATCTATCAATTGGTACGTTTTGGTTATATTCGAAATTTTACTTGAAACTTGTTGGTCATGCCATTTTACTACTCGCCTAACACTTTTTCCGCGCGTGAAGGGAGGGGGGTGGGCAGTATGCTACCCTGTATTTGTGTGACCCCCAAAAACTAGAAAATACGAGAGAGGCATCCAAAGAAACACACTCGTCCTCTACCCTAAATTTGAAATCAAGCCAAACAAAAAATGCAATCGAAAAGCATGGATTGTTCATCTTTTTCTATATAGTTAGGTTTAGGGTTTAGGGTTTATAGAGACTAGAGGCTGGGGCGCCCCATGGGGCGCCTCCTCACGTCACACTTTCAAATACGTCACACTTTCAACCAGATGGCAACAGCAATCTTTGCGTTCTTTGAGTCTTTGTTTGACACACTATATCATGTAAAACAGGAACCTGTCCTGTGTTTAGCATGGTCGTGTTTTTCAGCAGGCCTCTATCAGATAGACTACCAATTACAAATACTTAAGTAGAATAAACCAGTTACATGGTTATTAATAGATACAGTAGTAGTTAATAATAATAAGATACTGTACCAAGTAATACAATCACGTTACATGCATCTAGTCTTGCACCAATACAAATGTAACAAGTATTTGGTGCCTTGTGCGGCCAAAAGTTCTACGTATCACGTGCCTCCATTCCTAGCCAATTTTGCTATCACGATTCAATAATAGCCCCATGAGTGCAAGCAGCAGGACGACGGATAGGGGCATGGCGTCCTTTTGTTGCCAGCCTCACGCCTAGCTAGAAGGTCCTCTGGAGTACTGGTCGCAGCGCTCTAGCCAACCCAAGCTCTGGTCCCTCCTCCAGCCAGACGCCTCCTTGCTGCGGCCTAACCAGTCCAAGCAATTATTTCTTCTCAATCCTTGCAACAATTCCCATGGTAAAGTAGAAATCATGAAAAGGGGATCTGTCAGCTTATCTATGAACATGAACATAACCATAATGAAACCTATAATGGTAAAAACCCTCACCGATGGTTCGCATCAACGAGGATTAAGTTCAAAACGCAAAGGATAACCAATATGTAAACTACAAAAGAGACAACACACATATTCAGTTAAAGATTCCCAAAGAATTTATAACCGTACTTATGTACCTAAATGCTAGAGGCGTAGTGACATACTACCTCCGCTCCGAATGTAAGCCTTTTTAGAAAGCTAATTTAGCTATCTAAAAGGGCTTATATTTCAAAACGGGGGCAATATTAAAATTGAAGACAGTAGTAGACATTCAGTTCCTAATTCTACTTAAGAATCAAACTATTTATAAAGAAGTAAAAAACTTTCATTTACACACTGACTATTGATAATAAACCAGTAGAGATTCTATTGCTGGTGGTTCAAGACTATGGTTACATCTGACATATCAGCAATCCCATGCTATCATCAACCAATATTTAAGTAAAGCCAAACAGTCCAAGAGAAGAAAAAAAAACCTAATGTGAAAGTATTTTGAATTGTGTTTCTGTAAGAACACTTCAACAAACCCCTTCATTTCACAGAAATACTTGTGCTTGTGCAAACCTGAGCCTGTTTTACAATTAAACAAAAATAGGGAAGACCCATTTGAGGAGCTTGTGGGTTCTTATTTTAGTGGATGTAAACAAATTTAAATGTCCTTATCTAGAAGTTACTAATTCAAGTGAATACTGAAATCTGTGGCAGAGATGAGTAACTAAATAAGTATTAGGAGCACGTGAACCTAGCAGAATCTGAATCCTTTGTTCAGAGATACATATGTACTTGATAGATTAACCAAACTTGCAGCTGAATAGAGAAAGAAGTGGAGGAAAATAGGGGAAACATGTAGCGCACTAAAAGATCTGTACGTTGGCATCAGATTTTCCGTTCCCACTGATCCATAACCATTATTGGAACTTCCGCCATTGGGGAGCATGGAGGCAGGAAGGACGCTAAGAAAGTTTTGGGTCTCTTCAGTCCCATACTCATAGTTATTGGAACTTATAAATTTTACTATGATTATGCAAGATGAAACAATTTTGTATCAACTGAAATTAAGACTCAACTATCCGGATTCTCAGTTATAGGTTCAGCTATCCAGTTTTGCACGCTTTTCTCACTGGTATGCTAAAAGCTCAGATGACCTAGTCAAACCTAAACTAAAAAATAATCAAGCTCTACAGGCAACGGCAAGATGAAACATTAACAAAATTGTCTATTTGGTGTAGTGGGCATAATATTGAACTTATGTTATTCATTGATGGCTATGCAAATACATGAAATATTAGGGTACATGTCGAAGACTCCATTTACCATCATAAATTCTAAATACAAAAAGTTATATCGAATAAGTACCTTACTCATCTCAATAGCAACGACGGATAATCCGTTGTTTGCATACTGCACTATATGTTCCTTCACTGAAGCAATTGATACAATTATATGCCCCAAAGCTGTGTTAGCCTAATGAGGAAAAACTATATTCATCGATGCATATTGTCCTGCAAGAACTTGTCCTGTGCTATATCAACAGATGCAATGGAACACTTTTACCTCAACACCCTCTTCTCCAATGCAGCAGCTGCTTCATTTTAAAAGAAATTGACAAAACCACATCTTTCAGATTTCCTGGCATAGGATATATGTTATATTACTTTCACTGTATGACACATCCATCAGTTAGAGCACAATCTCTTATCAGCACAACCACAAATCCAACACCAAACAGATGCCAATTCCCAACTGTGATAATACTAATCTTTATTTTGATCCATGCCTTCAGGAAAATTCGCCCTGTAACAACCAGAAGAAGATATTAATATTTCATACTATGGAAATCAATTCTAATAACACAAAACTGTAGCATGACAAAAACTTTAGCCTATGCAAAGCAGAGGAGTTCAAGCCATCAGAGCAAAGCATATACTCTAGTCTTAAGAACTGAGCACGTGGAAGAACATAAATCTATCAAGAGTATATATACATGTAGAGTGCTGAACCTGTCATCTGAACGACAGCAGTAATACCTCAAATATTTGACAGGCAGGAGTGGTAAATATGCCAATATCAGTATTTCCAATAGATCTTGATAGAGTGAAACTTCCTAGGCAGCAACAGTGCGGATCAACCTGATAACAGAGATACAGATCAAAGGTGGCTAAATAGAGAACAGTCGTAAGAAGGCACACTAAAACGACATTGCTGAAAACAAGACCGAAGGCACACACACAACAGAACAGAGCGACATGACCCAACACTCGTGCCGGCGTGCAGCGCTCGGGGACGGGGAGCGTGACGAGGCAGAAGATCAACAGCATAGAAACACACTCTAAACACTTACAGCAGGAATCAGGATCGTCACCTCAGAGACATTTCAACAAACACTTGAACTGCAACGTGCACCCACGAATCAGACCACACAGACAACCAGGCGAAGCACCCGTAAAGTAATCTAGAGGAAGAGCTGGCATACCTCGGCAGAAAGAGCGGACGGCACACAGGAGGGACGAAGCTACACACGGCTGACGGAGCATAGCACGAACGGCAACAATCTGAAGGGGGGTGATTCGCGAAGGGTTACGCGCCAGAAGCACAAGAGGCGTCGACCAAAGAATCGGCAAGAACCATACCTCACGACGAACTGGCGAACTGGCGAATGAAGCATGGATCAGCTATCCAGCAAGGTGCGACGAAGAGTTGCCTGCGAAGGAAACACAAAATCAGGACACAAAGAACAGGGGAAGAAATCCCTAAAGAAACCAGCACACCTCAACCAAATCCATCCATGGTGCACCAAACGGCGGCGGGGAGCAGATCGTGCGGCGGCGTGGCAGTAGTATCCCAGGCTTGAGGAAGGCGAAACGCGAAGGACAAGCACATGGGTCTGGTCTCTCGGGCAGAACGGAGGCAGATGATGAAGAGAGGAATATAGGCCACTCTGCACACGCAAAGAAGCACTGCTCGATCGTAGTACATGTTTTTTAAGTCAAAATGACACAGACAAATGGGCCCATGAACTAACTGGGTCCACCATCGGAGAGAGGCGGGCCAGAAGGCTAAAACAAAACCAACTAAACGCTAGGGACAGACGGTCCTCTCGCTGGACCCACCACGAACAGACAAGCACAAATGCCTTTACCCACACAGAGAATGACAAGTCCGACCCATAAAGCAATGAACCCACCCTCGGACTCAAGGAGATAGGAACACACGCGTCTGCACAACGAACTGAACAAAGGACGTTGCCAGTAAAAGCTGGTGGCAGGACATGGGGCCATGAAGAAATAACAGCTACCGAAATAGATACCAATTGAAAGTATGAATGTAGGCCCAGGAGCATGTTGGGCCCACAAGCAGCGTACGACGGGTAGAAGCGCCGCGGTGTTCGTCCATCAAACTTTCTGCCTCCAATTTGACCAGGCCGTTTCAACACAACAAAGGAGCATCAGGCAGGAACAATGACAAAGTGGGCCAACTTCACCAAGGGCCCATGGGCAGTGGGCAGGCGGGTACACGAGTGATCTTCCACGCCTCGACAAATCCAGCGTGCACATCGACGAAGGATCCAGCCAAACAAATTGAGCGAGGCAGCAGCCAATCCATTCGCGAAACGGCTATCGTGGATAGTCTGGGAAGCGCCCTAACCCATACGCACTTGCTTGTTCTGAATGCACATATTTTCATTTCACATTTGTGATGTACAATAATACATAGGTAAGATACCAAGCATGACCTTTGTTAGAATAACATTTAACGTGTTCTCTCACATTTAGATTCAAATGGGCATAAACATCCAGAAAAAGTTAAAAAAAATGAAAAACCAAAGAACATAGTCTTCTTATATCATATAGTAAGAGTTGAAGTTAATAAACAAGGTCTAGACATATTCAAACCAGACAAATCATGTATCTACACCTAACCCTAAACTTTGTCTTATGAAGTCATGCATGAAGAAAAATGGTTTTGGGTTTCAAACATGGAAAATTCAAGTACCCCCCAATAGCTTCATTTTAGAGTGACTAAGAAGGATCCAGGCTTACCTTTACTTGTTTAAATCCTGGTCAAAACTTAGCTAGGATTTGACCAAGATTCAAATTGGCATAAAAATTAAAAATAAATGCACATAGCCTTTTTATGTCATATAATGAGCATTCAAGTTGATAAACATGGTCCATACATATTAAAACTAGAAAATTCATGTATCTATACCCTGGCCCTAACCCTAAACTCTATCTTATGAAGTCAAGCATGAAGAGAAGTGGTTTTGGGTTTCAAACATGGAAGTTTCAAAAACCTCCCAAAAACTTCATCTTGGAGTGACTAAGAAGGATCCATGCTTACCTTTTCATTTTCATGTTTTAAATTAACTTGTTTAAATCTTGGTCAAACCTAGGATTTGACCAAGATTCAAACGGGCATAAACATTCAGAAAAAAAAACAAAAAATGAAAAACCAACGCACATATAGTCTTCTTATGTCATATAGTAAGTATTCAAGTTGATAAACAAGCAGCATGTCTAGACATATTCAAACCCGGCAAATCATGTATCTACCCCCTAATTAACCCTAAACTCTGTCTTATGAAGTCAACCATGAAGAGAAGTGGTTTTGGGTTTCAAACATTGAGATTTCAAGAACCCCCAAAAGCTTCATTTTAGAATGACTAAGAAGGATCCAGGCTTACCTTTTCATTTTCATGTTTTAAACTTGTGTAAATCTTGGTCAAACCTAGGATTTGACCAAGATTCTAATGGGCATAAACATTCAAAAAAAATCAAAAAATGAAAAACCAAAGCACATAGCCTTCTTATGTCATATATAATATATAGTAAGCATTCAAGTTGATGAACAAGGTCTAGACATATTCAAAATAGAAAAAGCATGTATCTACCCCCAAACCATTAACTATATCTTATGAAGTCAAGCATGAAGAGAAGTGGTTTTGGGTTTCAAACATGGAAATTTAAAAAACTTCCCAAAAGCTTAATTTTAGAGTGACTAAGAAGGATCCAAGCTTACCTTTTCATTTTCATGTCTTAAGCTTGTTTAAATATTGGTCAAACCTAGGATTTGATCAAGATTCAAATGGGCATAAAAATTTAAAAAAATGAAAAGATGAAAAACTAACGCACGTACATATAGTATTCTTATGTCATATAGTAAGCATTCAAGTTGATAAACAAGCATGTCTAGACATATTCAATCCACACGAATCATGTATCAAACCCCTAACCCTAAAATTTGTCTTATGAAGTCAAGCATGAAGACAAGTTGTTTTGGGTTTCAATTAAACATGGAAATTTCAAGAACCCTCCAAAAGATTCATTTTAGAGTGACTAAGAAGGATCCAGACTTACCTTTACATTTTTATGTTTAAAACTTGTTTAAATCCTGGTCAAAACTAGCTTGGACTTGACCAAGATTCAAATGGGCATAAAAAATAAAAATAAAAGCACATAGCCTTTCTATGTCATATAATGAGCATTCAAGTTGATAAACATGGTCTAGACATATTAAAACTAGAAAATTCATGTATCTATACCCTAGCCCTAACCCTAAACTCTGTCTTATGAAGTCAACCATGAAGAGAAGTGGTTTTGGGTTTCAAACATGGAAATTTCAAAAACCTCCCAAAAAATTCATCTTGGAGTGACTAAGAAAAGATCCATGCTTACCTTTTCATTTTCATGTTTTAAATTAACTTGTTTAAATCTTGGTCAAACCTAGGATTTGACCAAGATTCAAATGGGCATAAACATTCAGAAAAAAACAAAAAATGAAAAACCAACGCACATATAGTCTTCTTATGTCATATAGTAAGCACTCAAGTTGATAAACATGGTCTAGACATATTAAAACTAGAAAATTCATGTATCTATACCCTGGCTCTAACCCTAAACTCTGTTTTATGAAGTCAAGCATGAAGAGAAGTGGTTTTGGGTTTCAAACATGGAAATTTCAAAAACATCCCAAAAACTTCATCTTGGAGTGACTAAGAAGGATCCATGCTTACCTTTTCATTTTCATGCTTTAAATTAACTTGTTTAAATCTTGGTCAAACCTAGGATTTGACCAAGATTCAAATGGGCATAAACATTCAGAAAAAAAATGAAAAACCAACGCACATATATATAATCTTCTTTTGTCATATAGTAAGCATTCAAGTTGATCAACAAGTAGCATGTATAGACATATTCAAAACAGAAAAAGCATGTATCTACCCCCTAACCATTAACTATATCTTATGAAGTCAAGCATGAAGAGAAGTGGTTTCGGGTTTCAAACATGGAAATTTAAAAAACTTCCCAAAAGCTGAATTTTAGAGTGACTAAGAAGGATCTAAGCTTACCTTTTCATTTTCATGTTTTAAGCTTGTTTAAATATTGGTCAAACCTAGGATTTGATCAAGATTCAAATGGGCATAAAAATTAAAAAAAAATGAAAAGATGAAAAACTAACGCACGTACATATAGTATTCTTATGTCATATAGTAAGCATTCAAGTTGATAAACAAGCATGTCTAGACATATTCAATCCACACGAATCATGTATCAAACCCCTAACCCTAAACTTTGTCTTATGAAGTCAAGCATGAAGAGAAGTGGTTTTGGGTTTCAATTAAACATGGAAATTTCAAGAACCCTCCAAAAGATTCATTTTAGAGTGACTAAGAAGGATTCAGACTTACCTTTACATTTTTATGTTTAAAACTTGTTTAAATCCTGGTCAAAACTAGCTTGGACTTGACCAAGATTCAAATGGGCATAAAAAATAAAAATAAAAGCACATAGCCTTTTTATGTCATATAATGAGCATTCAAGTTGATAAACATGGTCTAGACATATTAAAACTAGAAAATTCATGTATCTATACCCTAGCCCTAACCCTAAACTCTGTCTTATGAAGTCAAGCATGAAGAGAAGTGGTTTTTGGTTTCAAACATGGAAATTTCAAAAACCTCCCAAAAACTTCATCTTGGAGTGACTAAGAAAAGAACCATGCTTACCTTTTCATTTTCATGTTTTAAATTAACTTGTTTAAATCTTGGTCAAACCTAGGATTTGACCAAGATTCAAATGGGCATAAACATTCAGAAAAAAACAAAAAATGAAAGACCAACGCACATATAGTCTTCTTATGTCATATAGTAAGCATTCAAGTTGATAAACATGGTCTAGACATATTAAAACTAGAAAATTCATGTATCTATACCCTGGCCCTAACCCTAAACTCTGTTTTATGAAGACAAGCATGAAGAGAAGTGGTTTTGGGTTTCAAACATGGAAATTTCAAAAACATCCCAAAAACTTCGTCTTGGAGTGACTAAGAAGGATCCATGCTTACCTTTTCACTTTCATGCTTTAAATTAACTTGTTTAAATCTTGGTCAAACCTAGGATTTGACCAAGATTCAAATGGGCATAAACATTCAGAAAAAGAAATGAAAAACCAACGCACATATATATAATCTTCTTTTGTCATATAGTAAGCATTCAAGTTGATCAACAAGCAGCATGTCTAGACATATTCAAACCCGACAAATCATGTATCTACCCCCTAACCCTAAACTCTGTCTTACGAAGTCAACCATGAAGAGATGTGGTTTTGGGTTTAAACATTGAGATTTCAAGAACCCCCCAAAAGCTTCATTTTAGAATGACTAAGAAGGATCCAGGCTTACCTTTTCATTTTCATGTTTTAAGCTTGTTTAAATATTGGTCAAACCTAGGATTTGATCAAGATTCAAATGGGCATAATAATTCAAAAAAATGAAAAGATGAAAAACTAACGCACGTACATATAGTATTCTTATGTCATAGAGTAAGCATTCAAGTTGATAAACAAGCATGTCTAGACATATTCAATCCAGAGGAATCATGTATCAAACCCCTAACCCTAAACTTTGTCTTATGATGTCAAGCATGAAGAGAAGTGGTTTTGGGTTTCAATTAAACATGGAAATTTCAAGAACCCTACAAAAGATTCATTTTAGAGTGACTAAGAAGGATTCAGACTTACCTTTACATTTTTATGTTTAAAACTTGTTTAAATCCTGGTCAAAACTAGCTTGGACTTGACCAAGATTCAAATGGGCATAAAAAATAAAAATAAAAGCACATAGCCTTTTTATGTCATATAATGAGCATTCAAGTTGATAAACATGGTCTAGACATATTAAAACTAGAAAATTCATGTATCTATACCCTAGCCCTAACCCTAAACTCTGTCTTATGAAGTCAAGCATGAAGAGAAGTGGTTTTTGGTTTCAAACATGGAAATTTCAAAAACCTCCCAAAAACTTCATCTTGGAGTGACTAAGAAAAGAACCATGCTTACCTTTTCATTTTCATGTTTTAAATTAACTTGTTTAAATCTTGGTCAAACCTAGGATTTGACCAAGATTCAAATGGGCATAAACATTCGAAAAAAACAAAAAATGAAAGACCAACGCACATATAGTCTTCTTATGTCATATAGTAAGCATTCAAGTTGATAAACATGGTCTAGACATATTAAAACTAGAAAATTCATGTATCTATACCCTGGCCCTAACCCTAAACTTTGTTTTATGAAGACAAGCATGAAGAGAAGTGGTTTTGGGTTTCAAACATGGAAATTTCAAAAACATCCCAAAAACTTCGTCTTGGAGTGACTAAGAAGGATCCATGCTTACCTTTTCACTTTCATGCTTTAAATTAACTTGTTTAAATCTTGGTCAAACCTAGGATTTGACCAAGATTCAAATGGGCATAAACATTCAGAAAAAGAAATGAAAAACCAACGCACATATATATAATCTTCTTTTGTCATATAGTAAGCATTCAAGTTGATCAATAAGCAAGCATGTCTAGACATATTCAAACCCGACAAATCATGTATCTACCCCCTAACCCTAAACTCTGTCTTACGAAGTCAACCATGAAGAGATGTGGTTTTGGGTTTAAACATTGAGATTTCAAGAACCCCCAAAAGCTTCATTTTAGAATGACTAAGAAGGATCCAGGCTTACCTTTTCATTTTCATGTTTTAAGCTTGTTTAAATATTGGTCAAACCTAGGATTTGATCAAGATTCAAATGGGCATAATAATTCAAAAAAATGAAAAGATGAAAAACTAACGCACGTACATATAGTATTCTTATGTCATAGAGTAAGCATTCAAGTTGATAAACAAGCATGTCTAGACATATTCAATCCACAGGAATCATGTATCAAACCCCTAACCCTAAACTTTGTCTTATGATGTCAAGCATGAAGAGAAGTGGTTTTGGGTTTCAATTAAACATGGAAATTTCAAGAACCCTACAAAAGATTCATTTTAGAGTGACTAAGAAGGATTCAGACTTACCTTTACATTTTTATGTTTAAAACTTGTTTAAATCCTGGTCAAAACTAGCTTGGACTTGACCAAGATTCAAATGGGCATAAAAATTAAATATAAAAGCACATAGCCTTTTTATGTCATATAATGAGCATTCAAGTTGATAAACATGGTCTAGACATATTAAAACTAGAAAATTCATGTATCTATACCCTAGCCCTAACCCTAAACTCTGTCTTATGAAGTCAAGCATTAAGAGAAGTGGTTTTTGGTTTCAAACATGGAAATTTCAAAAATCTCCCAAAAACTTCATCTTGGAGTGACTAAGAAAAGATCCATGCTTACCTTTTCATTTTCATGTTTTAAATTAACTTGTTTAAATCTTGGTCAAACCTAGGATTTGAACAAGATTCAAATTGGCATAAACATTCAGAAAAAAACAAAAAATGAAAAACCAACGCACATATAGTCTTCTTATGTCATATAGTAAGCATTCAAGTTGATAAACATGGTCTAGACATATTAAAACTAGAAAATTCATGTATCTATACCCTGGCCCTAACCCTAAACTCTGTTTTATGAAGTCAAGCATGAAGAGAAGTGGTTTTGGGTTTTAGACATGGAAATTTCAAAAACATCCCAAAAACTTCGTCTTGGAGTGACTAAGAAGGATCCATGCTTACCTTTTCATTTTCATGCTTTAAATTAACTTGTTTAAATCTTGGTCAAACCTAGGATTTGACCAAGATTCAAATGGTCATAAACATTCAGAAAAAAATGAAAAACCAACGCACATATATATAATCTTCTTTTGTCATATAGTAAGCATTCAAGTTGATCAACAACTAGCATGTCTAGACATATTCAAACCCGACAAATCATGTATTTACCCCCTAACCATAAACTCTGTCTTACGAAGTCAACCATGAAGAGAAGTGGTTTTGGGTTTCAAACATTGAGATTTCAAGAACCCCCCAAAAGCTTCATTTTAGAATGACTAAGAAGGATCCAGGCTTACCTTTTCATTTTCATGTTTTAAGCTTGTTTAAATATTGGTCAAACCTAGGATTTGATCAAGATTCAAATGGGCATAATAATTCAAAAAAATGAAAAGATGAAAAACTAACGCACGTACATATAGTATTCTTATGTCATATAGTAAGAATTCAAGTTGATAAACAAGCATGTCTAGACATATTCAATCCACAAGAATCATGTATCAACCCCTAACCCTAAACTTTGTCTTATGAAGTCAAGCATGAAGAGAAGTGGTTTTGGGTTTCAATTAAACATGGAAATTTCAAGAACCCTCCAAAAGATTCATTTTAGAGTGACTAAGAAGGATCCAGACTTACCTTTACATTTTTATGTTTAAAACTTGTTTAAATCCTGGTCAAAACTAGCTTGGACTTGACCAAGATTCAAATGGGCATAAAAATAAAAATAAAAGCACGTAGCCTTTTTATGTCATATAATGAGCATTCAAGTTGATAAACATGGTCTAGACATATTAAAACTAGAAAATTCATGTATCTATACCCTAGCCCTAACCCTAAACTCTGTCTCATGAAGTCAAGCATGAAGAGAAGTGGTTTTGGGTTTCAAACATGGATATTTCAAAAACCTCCCAAAAACTTCATCTTGGAGTGACTAAGAAAAGATCCATGCTTACCTTTTCATTTTCATGTTTTAAATTAACTTGTTTAAATCTTGGTCAAACCTAGGATTTGACCAAGATTCAAATGGGCATAAACATTCAGAAAAAACAAAAAATGAAAAACCAACGCACATATAGTCTTCTTATGTCATATAGTAAGCATTCAAGTTGATAAACATGGTCTAGACATATTAAAACTAGAAAATTCATGTATCTATACCCTGGCCCTAACCCTAAACTCTGTTTTATGAAGTCAAGCATGAAGAGAAGTGGTTTTGTGTTTCAAACATGGAAATTTCAAAAACATCCCAAAAACTTCATCTTGGAGTGACTAAGGAGGATCCATGCTTACCTTTCCATTTTCATGCTTTAAATTAACTTGTTTAAATCTTGGTCAAACCTAGGATTTGACCAAGATTCAAATGGGCATAAACATTCAGAAAAAAAATGAAAAACCAACGCACATATATATAATCTTCTTTTGTCATATAGCAAGCATTCAAGTTGATCAACAAGCAGCATGTCTAGACATATTCAAACCCGACAAATCATGTATTTACCCCTAACCCTAAACTCTGTCTTACGAAGTCAACCATGAATAGAAGTGGTTTTGGGTTTCAAACATTGAGATTTCAAGAACCCCCCAAAAGCTTCATTTTAGAATGACTAAGAAGGATCCAGGCTTACCTTTTCATTTTCATGTTTTAAACTTGTTTAAATCTTGGTCAAACCTAGGATTTGACCAAGATTCAAATGGGCATAAACATTCAGAAAAAATCAAAAAATGAAATCCAAAGCACGTAGCCTTCTTATGTCATATATAATATATAGTAAGCATTCAAGTTGATGAAGAAGGTCTAGACATATTCAAAACAGAAAAAGCATGTATCTACCCCCTAACCCTTAACTCTGTCTTATGAAGTCAAGCATGAAGAGAAGTGGTTTTGGGTTTCAAACATGGAAATTTTAAAAACTTCCCGAAAGCTTAATTTTAGAGTGACTAAGAAGGATCTAAGCTTACCTTTTCATTATCAAGATTTATGCTTGTTTAAATCTTGGTCAAACATAGGATTTGACCAAGATTCAAATGGGCATAAACATTCAAAAAAATAAAAAATAAAAAACCAACGCACATATAGTCTTCTTATGTCACATAGTAAGCATTCAAGTTGATAAACAAGCATGTCTAGACATATTCAAACCCGACAAATCATGTATCTACCCCCTAAAACCCTAAACTAGCTATGTCTTATGAAGTCAAGCATGAAGAGAAATGGTTTTGGGTTTCAAACATGGTAATTTCAAGACCCCCCCAAAGCTTCATTATAGAGTGACTAAGAAGGATCTAGGCTTACCTTTTCATTTTCATGTTTTAAACTTGTTTAAATCTTGGTCAAACCTAGGATTTGACCAAGACTCAAATGGGCATAAAAATTCAAAAAAAAATCAAAAAAAATGAAAAACCAAAGCACATAGCCTTCTTATGTCATATATAGTAAGCATTCAACTTGATGAACATGGCCGGTTTAGACATATTCATAACATAAAAAGCATGTATATATCTACCCCCTAACGCTTAACTCTGTCTTAATTATGAAGTCAAGCATGAAGAGAAGTGGTTTATGGGTTTCAGACATGGAAATTTCAAAAACTTCCCAAAAGCTTAATTTTAGAGTGACTAAGAAGGATCCAAGCTTACCTTTTCAATTTCATGTTTTAAGCTTGTTTAAATATTGGTCAAACCTAGGGGATTTGACCAAGATTCAAATGGGCATAAAAAATCAGGAAAAAAAATGAAAAACCAAAGCACATAGTCTTCTTACGTCATATATATATAGTAAGCATATTCAAGTAGATAAACAAGGTCTAGACATATTCAAAACAGACAAATCCTGTATCTACCCCTAACCCTAAACTGTGTCTTATGAAGTCAAGCATGAAGTGAAGTGGTTTTGGGTTTCAAACATGGCAAGATGCACCACCATGCCCAATTTGGGCGCATTATAACAAACTATGCCACAAATATGGCCATAACTATATGTCATTTGTTGGCTTGAAAACCATGAATCTTCATACACACGATAGTCCGTCTTGTGAAGACATTTTGTTTTTTACTACCCTATCACAGGTTTCTGTGTATAGTAAGTAATACGTATCTAAAAATGATTTTTGGGGATTTATAGGACGAAGTTATAACACACCTACATTTCAAATTGGAATTACTTTCAATAAATCAGCATAAAGTCATTTAAATGTGTGAAACTAGCTAGAAAGCACTAAAAAACGTAAAGAGTTGGGAATTTTCACTAATATGTGGCCTAATTTATCTTAAAAATGTAGAGGCACCATTTTGAGCCGTATCTTATGTACCCCATTCACAAAATAAACCTATTTTGTCATCTAGAAAATGAAAAATGATTTTTTATACCGAAAAGTTGAAAAGTCTAGTCAGCAACATTGTTGGGAATGGCAAGATGCACCACCAATGCCCAATTTGGGCACATTATAACAAACTATGCCACAAATATGGCCAGAACTATGCCATTTGTTGGCTTGAAAACCATGAATCTTCATACATGATAGTCCGTTTTGTGAAGACATTTTGTTTTTTACTACCCTATCACAGGTTTCTTATTTTCCCTGTCAACTAGTACACCTATAAGCACTCAATGCGGAAGGGTTTCATTTTTGAGGTTTTCTTCATTTTCATTTATTTATTTCAAAACCAGGTAAAAATGGTCGACATGATTATCCATGCAAAGGGGTCGAATATTTCTAGGAAGCACATGTGTTTGCCCGTCCAGTGAAACTCGGAGGAAGAGGGATCACACGGAAGGAGACGAAGGGAGAGAAGTGAGGGGGGCCCTCTTATTTATGGTGTCTGACCTTTTTCGGGTCATGTTGACTGTTGTTCAGGGTTTGTCAGTGCGCAGGAGGTGCGAGCGAGCGAGCGAGGCCGATAATGAGAGAGATGTTTTTTTCTTTTTTTGAGAGAGAGAAGGACTCAGACTTCCAATACGCACCAGAGCATAGTTTACAACAAGACACAGAATAAACATGAAATTTCATCTAAATCCCTAACTTTTACATGGAAGACCCCACGCTGAAAGCAAGAAATGCGATTGGGTCCTTAACAGCCACCGCCCAGATTGATCCTCGTCGCAGCCGGGGACGAACCACTTAGCGCGACCAAATCGCCATGGCTACAGTGCGTGCACACCATGGCCTCCGAGCTGAGCTAGAAACGCCCTGCCAAAACCGGCAGCCAGCGAAGGTGGATAACTGGATAGAGAGAGGGAGAGAGAGAGAGAGGGGAGTCTTGATGCGTCTTCTCTTGACAAAGAAGATGGGAGTTTGCCTACCTACCGCACATGACTTGTGCTCACTGAAGTGTGGGACCTCACGCATGGGAACCACACGTAAGTGACAGGACATGTTGGTGTAATAACTCGGGTGATCATTATACCGTATTAGTACAAAGTTTCCTATGTGGATTTAAGGGTAGGAAAGCCAAGTTAACTTATTTACATGACATTGTTTTTTCCATGAATCCAAGTTAACTCATCTATCAATTGGTACATTTTGGTTATATTCGAAATTTTACTTGAAACTTGTTGGTCATGCATTTTACTACTCGCCTAACACTTTTTCCGCGCATGAAGGGAGGGGGGTGGGCATTATGCTACCCTGAATTTGTGTGACCCCCAAAAACTAGCAAATACGAGAGAGGCATCCAAAGAAACACACTCGTCCCCTACCCCCACCCCCTCCCCAATTAATTTGAAATCAAGCCAAAAAAAAAGGCAATCGAAAAGCATGGATTGTTCATTTTTTTCTATATAGTTAGGTTTAGGGTTTAGGGCTTAGGGTTTATAGAGATGCACATAATTTCATTTCACATTTGTGATGTACAATAATACATAGGTAAGATACCAAGCATGACCTTTGTTAGAATAACCTTTAACGTGTTCTCTCACCTTTAGATTCAAATTGGCATAAACATCCAGAAAAAATCAAAAAAAATGAAAAAACAAAGCACATAGTCTTCTTATGTCATATAGTAAGAATTGAAGTTAATAAACAAGGTCTAGACATATTCAAACCAGACAAATCATGTATCTACACCTAACCCTAAACTTTGTCTTATGAAGTCAAGCATGCATGAAGAGAAATGGTTTTGGGTTTCAAACATGGAAATTTCAAGAACCCCCCAAAACATCATTTTAGAGTGACTAAGAAGGATCCAGGCTTACCTTTTCATTTTCATGTTTCAAACTTATTTAAATCTTGGTCAAAACTAGCTAGGATTTGACCAAGATTCAAATGGGCATTAAAAATAAAAATAAAAGCACATATCCTTTTTATCTCATATAATGAGCATTCAAGTTGTTAAACATGGTCTAGACATATTAAAACTAGAAAATTCATGTATATATACCCTGGCGCTAACCCTAAACTCAGTCTTATGAAGTCAAGCATGAAGAGAAGTGGTTTTGGGTTTCAAACATGAAAATTTCAAAAACCTCCCAAAAGCTTCATTTAAGAGTGACTAAGAAGGATCCATGCTTACCTTTTCATTTTCATGTTTTAAACTTGTTTAAATCTTGGTCAAACCTAGCTAGTATTTGACCAAGATTCAAATGGGCATAAAATTCAAAAAAATCAGAAAAATGAAAAACCAAAGCATATAGCCTTCTTATGTCATATAGTAAGAATTCAAGTTGATAAATAAGGTATAGACATATTCAAACTAGACAAATCATGTATCTACCCCTAACCCTAAACTCTATCTTATGAAGTGAAACATGAAGAGAAGTGGTTTTGGGTTTCAAACATGGAAATTTCAAAAACCTCCCAAAAACTTCATCTTAGAGTGACTAAGAAGGATCCATGCTTACCTTTTCATTTTCATGCTTTAAATTAACTTGTTTAAATCTTGGTCAATCCTAGGATTTGACCAAGATTCAAATGGGCATAAACATTCAGAAAAAAAACAAAAAAAGAAAAACCAACGCACATATAGTCTTCTTTAGTCATGTAGTAAGCATTCAAGTTGATCAAAAAGCAGCATGTCTAGACATATTCAAACCCGACAAATCATGTATCTACCCCCTAACCCAACATTAACTCTGTCTTATGAAGTCAACCATGAAGAGAAGTGGTTTTGGGTTTCAAACACTGAGATTTCAAGAACCCCCCAAAACCTTCATTTTAGAATGACTACGAAGGATCCAGGCTTACCTTTTCATTTTCATGTTTTAAAATTGTTTAAATCTTGGTCAAACCTAGGATTTAACCAAGATTCAAATGGGCATAAACATTCAGAAAAAATCAAAAAATGAAAAACCAAAGCACATAGCCTTCTTATGTCATATATAATATATAGTAAGCATTCAAGTTGATGAACAAGGTCTAGACATATTCAAAACAGAAAAAGCATGTTTCTACCCCATAACCCTTAACTCTGTCTTATGAAGTCAAGCATGAAGAGAAGTGGTTTTGGGTTTCAAACATGGAAATTTCGAAAACTTCCCGAAAGCTTAATTTTAGAGTGACTAAGAAGGATCTAAGCTTACCTTTTCATTATCAGGATTTATGCTTGTTTAAATCTTGGTCAAACATAGGATTTGACCAAGATTCAAATGGGCATAAACATTCATAAAAAAATAAAAAATAAAAAACCAACGCACATATAGTCTTCTTATGTCATATAGTAAGCATTCAAGTTGATAAACAAGCATGTCTAGACATATTGAAACCCGACAAATCATGTATCTACCCCCTAAAACCCTAAACTAGCTTTGTCTTATTGATGGCGCGTGATGCACACATCCGTTGGGAACCCCAAGAGGAAGGTGTGATGTGCACAACAACAAGTTTTCCCTCAGTAAGAAACCAAGGTTATTGAACCAGTAGGAGATGAAGGCCACGTGAAGGTTGTTGGTGAAGGAGTGTAGTGCGGCGCAACAACAGGGATTCCGGCGCCAACGTGGATCCTGCACAACACAATCAAAA
Source organism: Lolium rigidum (assembly GCF_022539505.1). Lineage (NCBI taxonomy): Eukaryota > Viridiplantae > Streptophyta > Magnoliopsida > Poales > Poaceae > Lolium > Lolium rigidum. Next base: position 63,282 of record NW_025900230.1, read on the forward strand.
TACTTTGCCCCAACTTAACAGTGAGGTTGTCAATCTCACCGGCTTGCTGTAAACAAAGGATTAAACGTATGGTGTGGAGAATGATGTTTGTTTGCAACGAACAACAGAGAACAGTGATTGCAGTAGATTGTATTTCAGATGTAAAAGAATGAACCGGGGTCCACAGTTCACTAGTGGTGTATCTCCAATAAGAAATAGCATGTCAGGTGAACAAATTATAGTTGGGCAATTGACAAATAGAGAGGGCATAGCAATGCACATACATATCATGATGACTACTATGATATTTAATTAGGGCATTACGACAAAGAACATAGACCGCTATCCAGCATGCATCTATGCCTAAAAAGTCCACCTTCGGGTTAGCATCCGCACCCCTTCCAGTATTAAGTTGCAAACAACGGACAATTGCATTAAGTACCGTGCGTAATGTAAACAATACAAATATCCTTAGACAAAGCATTGATGTTTTATCCCTAGTGGCAACAAGCACATCCACAACCTTAGAACTTTTCGTCCTCGTCCCGGATTCAATGGAGGCATGAACCCACTATCTAGCATAAATACTCCCTCTTGGAGTTACAAGTATCAACTTGGCCGAGCCTCTACTAGCAACGGAGAGCATGCAAGATCATAAACAACACATATATGATAGATCGATAATCAACTTGACATAGTATTCCATATTCATCGGATCCCAACAAACAAAACATGTAGCATTACAAATAGATGATCTTGATCATGATAGGCAGCTCACAAGATCTAAACATGATAGCACAAGAGGAGAAGACAACCATCTAGCTACTGCTATGGACCCATAGTCCAAGGATGAACTACTCACGCATCAGTCCGGAGGCGGGCATGGTGATGTAGAGCCCTCCGGTGATGATTCCCCTCTCCGGCAGGGTGCCGGAGGCGATCTCCAGAATCCCCCGAGACTCAGTATGTTTTCTCGTATCGTGGCTCTCGGTACTAGAGTTTTCGCAACGGAAGGATTATATACGCGAAGGGGCAGAGTCGGGGGACGCTCGAGGGGCCCACCCCATAAGGCGGCGCGGCCAGGGGTGGGGCCGCTCCCCCCTATGGTGTGGCCGCCTCGTCGCCCCTCTCCGTCTCCTCTTCGGTGTTCTGGAAGGCTCCGTGGAAAATAAGACCGTGGGCTTTTGTTTCGTCCAATTCCGAGAATATTTCCTGTGTAGGATTTCTGAAACCAAAAACAGCAGAAAACAGGAACTGGCGCTTCGGCATCTTGTTAATAGGTTAGTGCCGGAAAATGGATCAAAATGATATAAAGTGTATATAAAACATGTGAGTATTGTCATAAAACTAGCATGGAACATAAGAAATTATAGATACGTTGGAGACGTATCAAGCATCCCCAAGCTTAGTTCCTACTCGCCCTCGAGTAGGTAAACGATAACAAGGATAATTTCTGAAGTGACATGCTACTATCATAATCTTGAGCAATACTATTGTAAAGCATATGAGATGAATGAAGTGATTCAAAGCAATGATAAAGATAATGACTAAACAGCTGATCATATAGCAAAGACTTTTCATGAATAGTACTTTCAAGACAAGCATCAATAAGTCTTGCATAGGAGTTAACTCATAAAGCAATAGATTCTTAGTAGAAGTGTGGGGACCCCGGACTAGCTGTCCGAAATTCCCTGTTATGTATACAGTTCACGATCCCATGATCAGTGCGCCGTGAACACATAACCGAACTGATATCAAATTACACCATCCATTACAAAGTGGAATAAGAAAATTACAACATGGTCACATGACCCATACTTACATAATAGCCTCGGATGGCCTAACTAAACATCAGAGTAGCATCATCACTTCAGCATCGCAGTACCCAAGTCATCTGCCATAACCCTACAGGCAACTGACTGGGAAGACGTTCCTAGCTCACATAGACGTCGTCAACTCCTTCTTCTTCTGTCGATTTCCTCCAAGTCTGGCCAAGTAAATAGCCAGGGACAAAGCCGTGAGTACATTGGAATTGTACTCGCAAACCATCAAGAAAGGTACTTTACAAGAGTGCGAGATAACAAGTGCTAGTCTTAAGATGACAAGAGGGAAGAGCTAATTTCTCTAGTGGAAATAGCATGTGGAAGAGAAATAATTTCTCTTGTGGATATAGCATGCCGGCATCTCAAGTGATGCGGACACTAAAGTGGTACTATGACATCTCTATATCTTTATTGAAGAAGATTTAGCATACCGCCATCTTAGGTGATGGGGATACTAGGGAAGTCCTATGACATCTCTATATCTTTGTTAAAGAAGAGTTCCTCTACATGAAACACTAGGAAAAAGTTCCCCACTTGGTCTCATTTTTCCACGACCATCTCCATATGGTCGACACACGCCCTTTTTCCGTACCCTTCCGGTACATCCAACACATTCTCTTTCTTTGTAAAACACTTTATAAAACAAAACTCGACACAGCTCGGCAACGGCCATCCCAACCGTCCATGACCGCGGACGCGGCTATTCGAATAGATTTTACTCTGCAGAGTTTGCGCACTTTCCCCACAAGATCCGCGAGTCTATCATGTGGGCATCATCCCTGCATATCAACTATGCCATGACAAAAACTCGAACATAGCCTTTCGCCTATTCGTCTTAGCACGGGATCCTACCCTATGGAGTATGTACCTCCCCGGCACCGTGGCAGCTCACCTCACTTTGAGCATGGCTCCACCGCCAAGCCAGGAGACCCATAGTGTCTTCCGGACGGGTCAGCCCCGAAGGCCTCCCGTTATACTATTGTCTCCACCAACGACAATCCGGATTCAGGGGTAACCTTACCCTTATATAGTTGTGCGGTGTCCCATGTTAAGAAGAACAAACTACGGGCTAAGCCCCGTGCCCACTTGGGGTAATGTGGTTGCGCGGTTTAGTTGTTCCGGGCGAATACAAAGAACCATGTGTCGTTTTTCTCAAAAACCCAAGTCACACTTTCTTCTTTCCAACCATCTTTGTCAAGATCCTTTCCTTTCAAAAACCATACGCTTGGGTAAGATTGCCTCACCCAAGGTTTTCATAAATATTTACAACAAGGTAAACCTTGAGGGGTTCCCAACCTAAAGTGTCATGAGTTGAACTAATGCAACACTATGGCCGAGATGAGGGTCATCACGCCATTGAGGGTATGAAAAAGAGGTATTGGAGTGGATCATACTTGCTTGAACTAAGCATGTATTATGACAACATAAGAGGAAATATACTTTCAGATTTGTGGTGCTATCTAACCCAATCAATAGATAGGGATGAGAATTGATCAACACCAACACCATTTAGGGAATTAGGCATACTCATCACAATTTGAGAATACACCAAGATCATGGTATAGATACTTCTACACTAGAAGGTGGTGTAGTATGAATCTTGTCCCGAGGTGGAACATGTTCAAGCTAAATATAGAAAACAAGTTGGATAGAAATGGCCATGATACCATACACCCAACCAATTACCAAGACCTTGACAAGATAAAATTACTAGAGGTACCATGCTTGCATCCAAGCATAGATGACAACAATATGGAGATCATCACACATAGAACCAAGATGCTATTGATAGCACAAGATGACATCCAAAGAGACATCATATCAGAGATCAAAAGATGGCTTGCCTTGGCTTATTTGTCCCTGTACTTCTTCAACTCCATCATTATAAGAATCCCAACAACATAAATAAAATCCTCGTCCGATTCCACTTCTTCTTCTTCTCCGGAATTGCTCGCGTCTATCGCCGGAAAATATAAAAGGAACACAATCAATCACATTGCACCAACAAAACAAACATACAACAACCATAATTTAACCATTCAATAAAGAGCTACCATACAAAGGACTTATAGATACCACAAACTACTTAAAGAAAACCCATGTTATTTACCTAGTAAAGGTATGAGAGTATCACAACTTAGCAATTGCCTCTCTGGGTTATCACCATGGTATAAACCAAACATCCCCTGGTAGATAACATCATAAAGAGGACAAGAGCATTAGTTTGACATCAAATACATTCACAAAAAAATTTCAAACATTTTTGGAAAAGTAGAAAACAGTTTTTCCTAACTTAGTTTGCTCACATAACACAACATCCAAAATAGGAAGCAAACCATATTCCACATCATTTGAAAACTTAAGCAAACCAATAGGGCTAAAGTTAAATTGCAGAGGTTTTGTTTTGCAAGCATAAAACAAAGGTTGCCCATCTCTACTAAAAAGAGTTGGCCAAGGGTTTTAAATAAACCGAAAAGTTTTGCTCCAACAATGCATGTCACACATATACATTACTAACAGTAACAAATATGAATGAACAGAGACTAACAGTATTTTTCCTAGATGGCCAGTACTAATACAAGACTAACCCAATTGGAATCACCCAAAAATATTAAACCTACTATTTTAGGAATTTCTTTGAATTTGAATGTACAGAAAACAAGATCTGTAAGCCATAAATCGTAGAAAAATCCTAAAAATATGAGACCACCGGCATTTGAAAGATATTTAAACAGAGATGCACACACAATTGGATTTGGGTTCAAAATGTTTCTGAAACTCTCACAAATGGATTGACAAGATTACTGCATGTATTTACCATTTGCTTTACCTCTGGATTTACAGAACAGATAAGGGTTTGAAACTTGTTTGAGATGATTAAGAAAACATCCAGTAGTACTACCAAATTGGAATCACTCAATTTGGGTCACAGATGGATTTTTGGTGATTTAAAAGCTAACAGCCATGTCTGCAGAACACACATAACAAGTTTAATTCACCCAAAATCGTACATAACTCATAAAAATATGAAGTCAGCTGCATCTGAAAGGTATTGAAAAGCTGGTTACCCAATTGGTTTCATTCAAAAATTCGTTCCCAAGATCCTGGTTTAATTCGACAAAGTCAGATCTGACCAGATCTTGATCTGTGAACCATTTCAGTTTCAGGAGGTCAATCGAAGTGAAACCAACGCCAAAATGAAGGTATTGTATAGCGCTTTCACCCGCAGTTGAGTTTGCTCAAAAAGGTTTTGTAAAACTGGACAAATCTAACAAACAGTGAATCTGCATGTTTAGAGAACTTTATTTACCACGGGCAATCCGTAACGAATTTGAGGATGATACCAACGCCAAGTTGTAGATCTTTTCCGTATCTATCTGTGAAACTTTGAATCACTCGATTTGGATCTGCACACGAGTTTTGACGGATTTTACAAGATCGTACCAGAATCTGAAACAGCAAGATACAGAAATTACAGCAAGGTTTTGGACGAACTTTGGTCAAGAGTTTCAGATCTGAGGATTGCTCAACCTTCTCCATGCTTGGACCAACATGCACCTGCATCAAGATCCAATCTTAGCAATAGAGGAATAAGGAGAGGAGAGAAAACCATCAAGGATTAGGGAGAAGAAGGAGAGGGATGCTCTCATGGTGAGGGGAAGCTTGAGGGAGGGGGGAGCTTCATCTTGGAGTTCTTTCCATGGCCATGGCCGGCCATGGGAGCAAGGAGAGCACCATTTTCGTGTGGAAGTGGAGGAGGAGAGTGAGAGGGAGTGGATGAAAGAGTAGGGAGTGAAAAGAAATGAGGCAAAGGAGAGGAGGTGGCCGGCCAAGGGCCATTTATAGGGAGAGGGGGTGGCTGCCTCCTTATTTGATTGGTGGAGGTGGGTGGCTGGCTTGGGGAGGAGATATTTGACCCAAGCTGAATTTATTTGTGGCATTGGGAAGGGACAAATGAGGAGAGGCTTCCCAAGGTGAAATAATTATGAGAGAGAGAGAGAGAGATGGAGAGGCATGATGCATGTGTGCCATGCATGGCATGGCCGGCCAAGTTTGTGGCCATGCACATGTGATCATTTAGAGAGTATTGCCACACATGCATGACACCCAAGGTTGAGTGTCTCACATTTTACAAAAATGGTGGCCTAAAGATATATAGAATTTTAGACAAAGTGATAACAATGCACAAGGGTGCTAAAGTGGATGGTGGTGGCATTCTGACCTGATAGAAGATGTGTCTAAGAGATGATGGTGGTGAAGTAACCATATACTCACAAGGATGAATATGGTGACATAAATCATCAATTCATGAGGCCAATGTGATAATGGAAAAGAACAGAGGATGGAGATGGGTATGATGAAATATAAGTTGCTCTTCAAAATAAGAGGTCAATTGGGAGTGATTTGGAAGTATCAAATGATCATTCATTTGATCAAGAATTGGAGGATGAGGGAAATACAATGTGGTAGATCAGAGATGTGCAAGATATGCAAAAGTTGTCATTTGAAATAGAGTTCAATTGAAAGGTATAGGGCACACTTCAATTGCCTAGGGACAATTGAGAATGAACTCAAGTGAAATGGAATTTTGAAGATGTTGAGATAAAACTAGTTGGAACATAGGGGTTCAAAATATTCTACTTACTTTCTCAAGTAAGGTAGAGTTTTTCTCAAAGGTAAAAATAAGCAAGAGGAAAACAAGGAATGGTATAGGTACCATAAACAAGCCTTTTGTTAAAAAGAAGGAAAGATAGAAAATAATGTTTTAGAAATCAGTACTTGGTAGAAATGGGATGAGAAACAAAACCCATTTCAGTTCCTTGTTTTCTTTGAAGAAATATCTTGAAAAGATTTAATAAAACTAGAGGTAGTTTTGTGATCCAAACTAGGGAAGGAAAAACAATAGGGTTTTTGAGAGAGAAAACTAATTTAGGGAAGAGTGTTCTCAAGGGTAGATGATTACTACATAATGTAGCCACCAATTCTACTCTTGGTTTTGTGAAGATTTAAACTTGGATTAAAAACAAGAGGTAACAGAGAAGGAAGTGATCCAGAGTTGAAACAAAGGGTAGAGTGCAAGGTCAAGTGAATTAAGAGAATTGCAAGGGTAGACTGAGACATGCAAGACATGGAGGTTGAAGAGAATGTTGCATAGATGAGATCCATGCATTGAAGTCAACAATAACAGTTGTGGGTGCTTAGAGATCAATTGCCAAAGTCTGGACATTTTAAGCCTGTCAACACAGATGGTCGACATGGCTTCAAAACCAACAAGGATGAGTGGGTATAAGAGAGGGATGTAGCTAGGGGTAGACGATCTCAAGATTTTAATTAAGGATGATTGAGCTATCTTGTACCACAGAGAGAAAAAAATCAATATGCCACACTCATGTTGTCATCAGGAGAGAGGGTTGATGTAGTAAGAAGGAAAACAATTCCTCCTAAGCCACACATGTGTTTTATTTGGTGAGTTGCTTGTTTAACCACTAGGGGTGTTGTTCTAAGAGGTAGCTCAAGACAAAACTCAACAAGCAAATCAAGACAATTCATCTACCAACAGATCAAGGCAATTCATCATAACAAACAGATCAAGGCAATTCATCTTAATTAGTCTAAAGAAAAAGTTTTTGTTCCCCCTAATTTTTGCACAAAGGACAATTAAACAAGGTTGCAAAAGTTGGGGTGTTACAAGAAGGTTTTGAAGCAACACAAAGGAAGATATAAGTTTTAGCAGTTGCTTTCAACTTCAACATGTTTATCTCATGGATAACTGTCAACACAAAGTAATATGATGAATGCAAATAAGCAAGTATGTAAGAATCAATGCACACCGTTGACGCAAGTGTTTGCTTCTAGGATACAAAGAAGTAGGTAAACTGACTCAACATAAAGTAAAAGAAAGGCCCTTCGCAGAGGGAAGCAGGGATTACTCATGTGCTAGAGCTTTTTATTTTGAAAACATGGAAACAATTCTGTCAACAGTAGTAATAAATCATATGTGTTATGCATAAAACATCCTATAAGTTGCAAGCCTCATGCATCGAATACAAATAGTGCTCGCACCTTGTCCTAATTAGCTCGGATTTCCATGGATTATCATTGCATTACATATGTTTCAACCAAGTGTCACAAAGGGGTACCTCCATGTCACATGTACAAAGGTCCAAGGAGATAGATCGCATTTGATTTCTCGTTTTTGATAGATCTCAACTTGAGGACATCCATACCGGGACAACATAGAAAACAGATAATGGACTCCTCTTTAATGCTTAAGCATTCAACAATAGATAATATTCTCATAAGAGATTTGAGGATTAATGTCCAAGATGAAACTTCCACCATGATACATGGCTTTGGTTGGCGACCCAATGTTCTTCTCTAACAATATGCATACTCAAACCATTTACTCATGATAAATCACCCTTACTTCAGACAAGACGAACATGCATAGCAACTCACATGATATTCAACAAAGGTGTAACAGTTGATGGCGTCTCCAGAAACATGGTTACCGCTCAACAAGCCACTTATAAAAAATAAGATACATAAGCGACATATTCAATAGCACAATAGTTTTTAAGCTACTTTCCCATGAGCTATGTATTGCAAAGACAAGGAATGAAATTTTAAAGGTAGCACGCAAGCAATTTACTTTGTAATGGCAGGAAAATACCACATAGTAGGTAGTTATGGTGGACACAAATGGCATAGGTTTTGGCTCAAGGTTTTGGATGCACGAGAAGCATTCCCTCTCAGTACAAAGCTTTGGCTAGCAAGGTTGTTTGAAGCAAACACAAGTATGAACCAGTACAACAAAACTTACATAAGCACATATTGCAAGCATTATAAGACTCTACACTGTCTCCTTGTTGTTTAAACACTTTTACCAGAAAATATCTATACTTTAGAGAGACCAATCATGCAAACCAAATTTCAACAAGCTCTACGGTAGTTCTTCACTAATAGGTTCAAACTACATGATGCAAGAGCTTAAACATTATCTACTTGAGAACTCAAAACAATTGCCAAGTATCAAATTATTCAAGACAATATACCAATTACCACATGAAGCATTTTCTGTTTCCAACCAAATAGCAATAAATGCAGCAGCTTTCAACTTTTGCCATTGAACATTAAAAGTAAAAGCGAAGAACACTAGTGTTCATTATAAAAAAGCGGAGCGTGTCTCTCTCCCACATAAGCATGAATTTAGTTAGAGAATGAAAATAGCAAAACTAAAATAAAAGCACACAGACGCTCCAAGTAAAGCACATAAGATGTGACGGAAAAAAAATATAGTTTCACTAGAGGTGACCTGATAAGTTGTCGATGAAGAAGGGGATGCCTTGGGCATCCCCAAGCTTAGATGCTTGAGTCTTCTTGAAATATGCAGGGATGAACCACGGGGCATCCCCAAGCTTAGACTTTTCACTCTTCTTGATCATATTATATCATCCTCCTCTCTTGATCCTTGAAAACTTCCTCCACACCAAACTCAAAACAAACTCATTAGAGGGTTAGTGTATAATCAAAAATTCACATGTTCAGAGAGGACACAATCATTCGTAACACTTCTGTACATCACCCAAAGCTACTGAAAGTTAATGGAGCGAAAAATCCACTCAACACAGTAAAAGAGGCAATGCGAAATAAAAGGCAGAATCTGTCAAAAAAGAACAGTCCGTAAAGATGAATTTTTTAGAGGCACTTAACATGCTCAGATGAAGAAGCTCAAATTGAATGAAAGTTGCGTACATATCTGAGGATCACTCATGAATTTTCGCAGATTTTTCTGAGTTTCCTACAAAGAGATCTACTCAAATTCGTTACAGCTAGAAATATGTTTCTGCGCAGAAATCCAAATCTAGTATCAACCTTGCTATCAAAGACTTTACTTGGCACAACAATGCAATAAAGTAAAGATAAGGAGAGGTTGCTACAGTAGTAACAACTTCCAAGACACAACAAACAGTAGCAAAATAAAAACATGAGTTATCTCCCAAGTAGTGCTTTCTTTATAGCCATTAAGATGGGCTCAAGTAATTTAAATCATGCTCACATAAGGATGAGAGTTGAAGCAAAGAGAGCATCAAAAAGCAAGTATGAAACACTTTTAAGTCTAACCCACTTCCTATGAAAAGGAATCTTGTAAATAAACAAGTCATGTAAGCATAATGCAATAAGCATAGAAAGGCAACCCAAGCGCAACTTCAAGATTCTCAACATAAAGAGGGGAAAATTAATATTATTAAGATGCATATAACCACGTTTCCCTCTCTCATAATAACTTTCAGTAGCATCATGAACAAACTCAACAATATAACTATCCCATGAAACATTCTTATTCACATGCAATAAAGTATCATCACTCTCCACATAGGCATAATCAATTTTATTAGTAATAGTGGGAGTAAAACTATCACAACCATCATTGTAATCATCATAAACTGCAGGCATGGTATAATCATAATAAACTTTATCCTCGATAGTAGGTGGCACCAAAATACCACTATCATTATAATCATCATAAATGGGAGGCAAAGTATCATCAAAGAAAATTTTCTCCTCAAAACTTGGGGGACTAAAAATATCACAACCAGCTTCCCCAAGCTTAAATTCTTCCATAGCATTAGCAATAATAGTGTTCAAAGAGTTCATGCTAATAACATTGCTACAACTATTTTGCAAACAAAGTTCCATGGGTTTTTTAATTCTCTCTTCAAACACATCATGTCCTAATTCAATATAAAGTTCATAAAGATCTCTAATTTTTTTGTTGTTTTCCATTAAGCCTAACTAGTGAAAATAAAAACAAGAAACAAAAAGATATAATTGTAGGATCTAAAGACAATAGCTTTGAGCACTCACACACCGGCAACCGTGCTAGAAAATAGCTTCGTAGTCGGAGGATGTGAATACCTTTTACCTTACCTCCCCGGCAACGGCGCCAGAAAATAGCTTGATGTCTACGCACGCTTCTATTCCTGTAGACAGTGTTGGGCCTCCAAGAGCAGAGGTTTGTAGAACAGCAGCAAGTTTCCCTTAAGTGAATGACCCAAGGTTTATCGAACTCAGGGAGGTAGAGGTCAAAGATATCCCTCTCAAGCAATCCTGCAATTAAGATACAAGAAGTCTCTTGTGTCCCCAACACACCTAATACACTTGTCAGATGTATAGGTGCACTAGTTCAGCGAAGAGATAGTGAAATACAAGTAATATGGATGATTGTAAGTAGTAATTGCAATCTAAAATAAAGATGGCAGCAAGCAAACATGTAACAAAACTTGTTGGAAACGGTGTTTCAATGCTTAGAAACAAGGCCTAGGGATCATACTTTCACTTGTGGACACTCTCAAAAATGATCACATAAATAAATAACTTCTCTTCTCTTGTGCTACTTTCAGACACTCTCTTGTTGGATAACAAACACCATTCATTGTGTAGGGCTATAAAAGCACACCTCAAGCCGGAGTAAACAAGCTCCACAACGTCCGGAGTTCATATTAAAGTAACCTCTAGAGTGCATAATAGACCGTTGCAATTTAGACCGACTACTAACATAGCATACACACTGTCACCAATAGCTATGAAAGGGGGAATAGATCATATCAATACTATCATAGTAATAGTTAACTTCATAATCTACAAGAGATTACAATCATAACCTACGCCAAGTACTACATGATGCACACACTGTCAACTTTACATCATGGAGGAGGAATAGACTACTTTAATAACATCACTAGAGTAGCACATAGATTAATAGTGATACAAAGCTCATGATCACATAAAGATCACCATGGGAGAGAGAGATGAACCACATAGCTACCGTTAGAGCCCTTAGCCTCGGGGGAGAACTACTCCCTCCTCATCATGGGAGACAGCAACGTCGATGAAGATGGCGGTGGTGTCGATGGAGATGACTCCGGGGGCAATTCCCCGTCCCGGCGGCATGCCGGAACAGAGACTTCTGTCCCCCGAAACGGAGTTTCGCGATGGCGGCGGTGCCCCAGGAGTGTTTCTAGAGTATGATTGATTCATGTAGGGTTTTCGCGTCTCGAGGGATTATATAGGCGAAAGGGCAGCGTAGGTGGGGTCCCGAGGGGGCCACACCATAGGGTGGGGCGGCCCCCCTCCTGGCCGCGCCGGCTGATGGGGAGGAGGCCCTGTGCCTCCTCTGGCCTGACCCTTCTGGCTCCGTGAGTCTTCTGGCGAAATAGAATTTATGTGATTTTTCTGGATTTTTCCGAGCACTTTGGTTTTTGGGCCTTTTCTGCAATAAACAGACATAATAAACAGAAACTGGCACTGTGGCATCTTGTTAATAGGTTAGTCCAATAAATGCCATAATATGATATAAAGTGCATATAAAACATGTGAGTATTGTCATAAAACTAGCATGGAACATAAGAAATTATAGATACGTTTGAGTCGTATCATTGACCAAGATTCAAATGGGCATAAACATTCAGAAAAAAACAAAAAATGAAAAACCAACGCACATATAGTCTTCTTATGTCATATAGTAAGCATTCAAGTTGATCAACAAGCAACATGTCTAGACATAGTCAAACTCGACAAATCATGTATCTACCCCCTAACCCTAAATTAACTCTGTCTTATGAAGTCAACCATGAACAGAAGTGGTTTTGGGTTTCAAACATTGAGATTTCAAGAACCCCCAAAAGCTTCATTTTAGAATGACTAAGAAGGATCCAGGCTTACCTTTTCATTTTCATGTTTTAAACTTGTTTAAATCTTGGTCAAACCTAGGATTTGACCAAGATTCAAATGGGCATAAACATTCAGAAAAAATCAAAAAATGAAAAACCAAAGCACATAGCCATCTTATGTCATATATAATATATAGTAAGCATACAAGTTGATGAACAAGGTCTAGACATATTCAAAATAGAAAAAGCATGTATCTACCCCCTAACCCTTAACTATGTCTTATGAAGTCAAGCATGAAGAGAAGTGGTTTTGGATTTCAAACATGGAAATTTCAAAAACTTCCCGAAAGCTTAATTTTAGAGTGACTAAGAAGGATTTAAGCTTACCTTTTCATTATCAGGATTTATGCTTGTTTAAATGTTGGTCAAACATATGATTTGACCAAGATTCAAATGGGCATAAACATTCAGAAAAAAATAAAAAAACCAACGCACATATAGTCTTCTTATGTCATATAGTAAGCATTCAAGTTGATAAACGAGCATGTCTAGACATATTCAAACCCGACAAATCATGTATCTACCCCCTAAAACCCTAAACTAGCTTTGTCTTATGAAGTCAAGCATGAAGAGAAATGGTTTTGGGTTTCAAACATGGAAATTTCAAGAACCCCCCCCCCAAAGCTTCATTATAGAGTGATTAAGAAGGATCCAGGCTTACCTTTTCATTTTCATGTTTTAAACTTGTTTAAATCTTGGTCAAACCTAGGATTTGACCATGACTCAAATGGACATAAAAATTCAAAAAAAAATCAGAAAAATGAAAAACCGAAGCACATAGCCTTCTTATGTCATATATAGTAAGCATTCAACTTGATGAACATGGCCGGTTTAGACATATTCATAACATAAAAAGCATGTATATATCTACCCCCTAACGCTTAACTCTGTCTTAATTATGAAGTCAAGCATGAAGAGAAGTGGTTTTTGGGTTTCAGACATGGAAATTTCAAAAACTTCCCAAAATCTTAATTTTAGAGTGACTAAGAAGGATCCAAGCTTACCTTTTCAATTTCATGTTTTAAGCTTGTTTAAATATTAGTCAAACCTAGGGGATTTGACCAAGATTCAAATGGGCATAAAAATTCAGGAAAAATAAAAAAATGAAAAACCAAAGCACATAGTCTTCTTACGTCATATATATATAGTAAGCATATTCAAGTAGATAAACAAGGTCTAGACATATTCAAAACAGACAAATCCTGTATCTACCCCTAACCCTAAACTGTGTCTTATGAAGTCAAGCATGAAGTGAAGTGGTTTTGGGTTTCAAACATGGCAAGATGCACCACCATGCCCAATTTGGGCGCATTATAATAAACTATGCCACAAATATGGCCATAACTATATGTCATTTGTTGGCTTGAAAACCATGAATCTTCATACACACGATAGTCCGTCTTGTGAAGACATTTTTTTTACTACCCTATCACAGGTTTCTGTGTATAGTAAGTAATACGTATCTAAAAATGGTTTTTGGGGATTTATAGGACGAAGTTATAACACACCTACATTTCAAATTGGAATTACTTTCAATAAATCAGCATAAAGTCATTTAAATGTGTGAAACTAGCTAGAAAGCACTAAAAACGTAAAGAGTTGGGAATTTTCACTAATATGTGGCCTAATTTATCTTAAAAATGTAGAGGCGCCATTTTGAGCCGTATCTTATGTACCCCATTCACAAAATAAACCTATTTTGTCATCTAGAAAATGAAAAATGATTTTTTATACCGAAAAGTTGAAAAGTCTAGTCAGCAACATTGTTGGGAATGGCAAGATGCACCACCAATGCCCAATTTGGGCACATTATAACAAACTATGCCACAAATATGGCCAGAACTATGCCATTTGTTGGCTTGGAAACCATGAATCTTCATACATGATAGTCCGTTTTGTGAAGACATTTTGTTTTTTACTACCCTACCACAGGTTTCTTATTTTCCCTGTCAACTAGTACACCTATAAGCACTCAATGCGGAAGGGTTTCATTTTTGAGGTTTTCTTCATTTTCATTTATTTATTTCAAAACCAGGTAAAAATGGTCGACATGATTAACCATGCAAAGGGGTCGAATATTTCTAGGAAGCACATGTGTTTGCCCGTCCAGTGAAACTCGGAGGAAGAGGGATCACACGGAAGGAGACGAAGGGAGAGAAGTGAGGGGGGCCTCTTATTTATGGTGTCTAACCTTTTTCGGGTCATGTTGAGTGCTGTTCAGGGTTTGTCAGTGCGCAGGAGGTGCGAGCGAGCGGCCGATAATGAGAGAGATGTTTTTTCTTTTTTTGAGAGAGAGAGAGGGACAACGGAAGGATCCTGAAGGACTCAGACTTCCAATACGCACCAGAGAATAGTTTACAACAAGACACGGAATAAACATGAAATTTCATCTAAATCCCTAACTTTTACATGGAAGACCCCACGCTGAAAGCAAGAAATGCGATTGGGTCCTTAACAGCCACCGCCCAGATTGATCCTCGTCGCAGCCGGGGACGAACCACTTAGCGCGACCAAATCGCCATGGCTACAGTGCGTGCACACCATGGCCTCCGAGCTGAGCTAGAAACGCCCTGCCAAAACCGGCAGCCAGCGAAGGTGGATAACTGGATAGAGAGAGGGAGAGAGAGAGAGAGGGGGAGTCTTCATGCGTCTTCTCTTGACAAAGAAGATGGGAGTTTTCCTACCTACCGCACATGACTTGTGCTCACTGAAGTGTGGGACCTCACGCATGGGAACCACACGTAAGTGACAGTCATGTTGGTGTAATAACTCGGGTGATCATTATACTGTATTAGTACAAAGTTTCCTATGTGGATTTAAGGGTAGGAAAGCCAAGTTAACTTATTTACATGACATTGTTTTTTCCATGAATCCAAGTTAACTCATCTATCAATTGGTACATTTTGGTTATATTCGAAATTTTACTTGAAACTTGTTGGTCATGCCATTTTACTACTCGCCTAACACTTTTTCCGCGCATGAAAGGAGGGGGTGGGCAGTATGCTACACTCAATTAACTCT
>NW_025900231.1:0-28880 GCF_022539505.1 Lolium rigidum
TGCCGGCCACCCCCTCCCAAACCCTAGCCGCCCCCTCTCCTCCATATCTCCCGCGTAGCTTTTAGCGAAGCTCCGCCGGAGTTCTTCACCGCCACCGACACCACGCCGTCGTGCTTTGTCGGATTCAAGAGGAGCTACTACGTCCGCTGCCCGCTGGGACGGGGAGGTGGACGTCGTCTTCATCAACAACCGAACGTGTGGCCGAGTACGGAGGTGCTGCCCGTTCGTGGCGCCGGAACCGATCGTGATCAAGATCTTCTACGCGCTTTTGCAAGCGGCAAGTGAACGTCTACCGCAGCAACAAGAGCCTCATCTTGTAGGCTTTGGAATCTCTTCAAGGGTGAGACTCGATACCCCCTCGTTGCTACCGTCTTCTAGATTGCATCTTGGCTTGGATTGCGTGTTCGCGGTAGGAAATTTTTGTTTTCTATGCAACGTTATCCTACACGAAGAACGCGGAGGGAAATCGTGGGATACAACGCACACACACACACAAATCAGTTTGTCCTCGTTGGCCCGAAACACCAACTCGATAGAAGTTGCGGGAAAAGACCTTTCGGTAGAAGTCCCGCAAAAAGATCGACGAATCGAAGATCCTATGAATCTAGAAGGGTGAAAAGACCAAAATCGATAGAAGTGCAAGCAAAATACCCAAAGGTAGAAGTCCAAGCAAAAGACCAAGATTGGTAGAAGTCACCAAAGAGATACAATAGGATTCGATCGAAGCCCGGTGGATACAAGATCTAAGATCTAGGTAGGGGTTCCCACAAGGGTCAAGAGCAAAGCTCGGGTTTAATTTCACATCAAGTCTAATCTCGGATCCGAGCCAACAAGGCTATTTATAGTGGTGGGGCGAAGGGGTAAGTTACACGCTGAAAAGTGCTGTTGTGCTGAAGTTCGATAGGGCGGAAGTTCCGGCCGTCCTGGGCGGAAGTTCCGGTCTTGTGGGCCGGAAGTTTCGGTTGGGCCGGAAGTTCCGGCCAACTTCCGGCCTAGTTCCGGAAATGGCCAATTTCCTTGCAGTAACATCCAGGGGCGTTTTGGCGCAATTTCGGAACTTGGGCGGAAGTTCCGGTGGGCGGAAGTTCCGGTCTCTCGGGGCGGAAGTTCCGGCTGGATCCTTTTCCCTGGGCGCTGGAAGGCATCTGGAAGGCATCTGGCCGGAAGTTCCGGTCCTGGGGGGCGGAAGTTCCGGCCTGGGCGCTGTAGCTCCATCTTCATCATTTCCAGCTCCCTCTCCATTGGCTTGGTCTCCATGGCTCTCGTCTTGGTCGATGTACTTGATTGAACATAGGGTATTTGCATGAAGTAGCACGCCATCCAAAGGGGTGTCAAATGCATAAGTAGAAAGGAGCGAATTCACCTCTTGGTGTAGGGCTTGGGCTCGAGCTCGTGTCATGGGACCACGAGGAGGGCTTGTCGGTCTTGAGGAGGTGGTGTCCGAAGGCCACCCCGTATCACAAACACATAGAGCCACTCCATGTGCATTAGCTAGGATCAAGATGAAGAAGCTAGGAGGTGGAGGCATACCACAAGATGCGGGTTTATCAGATTTCTAGAAGAACAAGCTACATAAGATACCAAGGTAGAATTCCTAGGCAAACCATACAGTTACAAGATCATATCATCATATTTTAAGTAGAGCCTTAGGATATGTCAAAGTATTGAGAAGTGAGAGAAGTGATAATACTAACCATAGCCATGCCCATACAAGAATACTAGAGAAGTACTAATCCTAGTTGTTCAAGACAACAATTGATCTTGGAGGTGAGAACCCTATTCCAATAGCAATACCTTAGGAAACCAATTCCATAATCATCACAACTTGGTATTACTTATAAACCCTAAGAATCTAGGTGAGTGTGATGAGAGAAAGAATAAAGAAGTGATTAGTGAGGAATAGTGGATCATGCCTAATGCATGATCATACCTTGTGAATTTAGATGATAAGATAAACCTATATGATCAATAGATCCCATCTATCACATGAAATATCAAGTATATCACTAGTAGTTAACCCCAGACCAATCCTCATGCCTTGAATGGAGGAGTAATGACATGGTACTTAACCCTGGTTTATCCAAACAATTGGGACAACCCTAGCATTGCCTTGATACAAGAATTCTAACTAAGAAAAGAGGAGTAACCCTAGCCAATAAAACATGATCAAAGCTTATGCCATATCATAATCCTAGTTGTGTATCACTTGGGTGATCACCACTAAAATCCTAGACCACCTTCTAATTTCAATCCAAGTATCACTTTGGATTATAAGTAGGACCCTGCCATGCCTCATGCCTATTTATACTTCAATTTAGTGAGGCTTATGCAAAAACCCTAAACCCTTTCACATAGGATTCAATCCACATAAAATAATATGTCCTAACTTGTGTATCATAGTTCATCAATATAAACCAAACTAGTTATACTTAAACTTAAATGATATTTAAGTGAGTAGAGTGAAATCAATACCCAATTATATTTGGTATTCCAAGTAATTTGTTTAATTAACCAATAGAAACAATATATTATAGTTTGGACCATAACTTTAGCAAGTGAATTGAATTTGATGAGCATAGGATTTATCTTAATTGAGTTAAACTAAAATTTGTGAGTCAAGATTAGTAATTATAGAGATTATCTGAACCATCTTCTTAAACCCTAAGAAACCATCATCCACATAAAATTATGAACCAATCCCATTCCCTTTACTATTTGTTAAACTCTAGCCATAACTAAATTGTATTTGAGTAATCACTATGGTTAAGAACTAGAAAACTATAATATGTTCACCATGCACATGTTCTAAATTTCAAATCATTTAAACAGATTTGATTCCTAAATTAAAAGGCAATTGAGAAAAACCCTAAATTCATATTTATTTGAAATTTGAATTGTGCTTCATAAGGAAACAAAATTAATCAATTATAAAATGGTTGTTTAAAAACAAAACAATGCAGTAAGTATCATTATCAAATTGTTTTGATATTCAAATAATTTAGAACCTGCAAAATAAGACAAAATTCAAATTTGAAATCAAATAGAAAATTCAAATCAGTAATTAAGAAAAACAGAAAAGGGAAAATAGAAAAAGAAGACTTACCTGTCCAGGCCGCAGCAGCCCAACTCCACGGCCCAGTCCAGCCCATGGCCTGGTACCGTTTAGTCGCTGGCACAAAACAGGACGAGGGCGTCGTCTTACTCCCCGGCATCGATAGCGCAAAGAGGAGGCTCGGCCACGTCCTCGAAGCCGAGAAGGATGCCCCGGACGCCATAGAAGCTTCCAGAACTTCTCCCTATCGTCCTCGTGCCCGTCTCATCCACTTCTCGCCAAGATTCGCGCCCGTATGCACCTCACCGTCGCTGACGCATCTGAACCACTGCCACCGGTGAAGTTACGGTAGAAGCCTTGCCGAGCTCTATAAGTATGCCTGGAGCTTCGAAGTGAAACCCTAGAACCACTCCGCCGCTTCTCGTCCTCTCAGTCATCCTCAATCTCCCGCATTCTTCCATTCTCTATCACCGGAGTCGAGGACGAAGCCGACAGAGGAGGCCACCTCAAGCTCGATTGAGCGGTCCAGGAGGAGCGCCTGGACTCAAGGAGCACCTTGGAGGAGCAGGGCATCAAGGGGAGCAAGGAGGAGGGAAAGTTTCAGCGTTCCCTTTCCCTCGGATTCGCCGGGAGATCGTCAATTGTTGTTGTCTCCGTCGACCATCGCCGGAGCCCGACCACACCTTGAGCTTCAGGGTGAGCATACACGTCTATAGCACCTACTTGCGCTCCCTAGCATCGTCTATAGCATCCGATTCGATTCTCGCCGGAGAAGCACCGCCGCCGGTGATCCCCTTGCGAAACCAACCCCACCACTCGATTCGCCTTGCAGTACTCATTCAAACGCACCTAGTCGCGCATCTCGGGAAGCCGTAGATCGGCGGCGCCACCATCTGCTGACCGCCGGCGTTAACCGCCGGTGAGGTCAAAGTCATTGGTCAACTTTGACCGGTCTTTGCTTGCGTGGCCGCCGACGTGGACACAAGCCCCACCAGTCAGTGACTGTGGGTGTGTACCGCTTGGGTACACTTAGTTTTTAGTTTAATTTTAAAAAACAGAAAATAGTTGAAACTTTGCAGAAATAGATAAAATTCATTTTAGCTTAGAAAAATATAAATAATATATCAAAATGCTCAAAAAAAATAAACTATATTCAAATAAAATATAAAGTAAAAAATGTGTGTCAAAATAAAAATTCACTTATTTTTAATTTTATTAATTATGCCTTTTCATTTGTTTTAAATCCAATTTGAATTCAATAAATTAGTGAAGTTTCAAAATTAAATAATAGCTATTTAGTAATTAAGTAAAATGATAAGATTAATTTTCTTTATCATAATTGCATCCACTTAAATATTAGTGATAATTCATAAACCTAGTTTGCAAATTGCTATTTCCTATTTTCATTAAATAATAATAAAGCGAGAAAATGCTAAAGACTAATATTATTTTGGGTAATTCAAAACTTGTTTGCTTAAACATCTTTAGTTAACAAGTTAAGTATTTTAAAATTTTAATAACAATTATTAAACCCTGATTTCTAAATTAAACCTAAAAAAGTGGATGTACAACCCAGCCACCCAGGTTCAAGTCCCCACGGACGCAGATTTGGGTTCTTATTATTTCACAAAAAAAACCGCTGAAGGGGCTTCCCCTACCGTATTCCTTTTTAAAAAAAGGAGTTACCCTAATTATTAATTCTTGTGAAAATTAATAAAATGCTAATACCATTATTACTTTTGCTTCAAAGTAATTAGTAAGCACAACTATATTGCCAATTAATATTTTAGGAATTGTATCATAATTTAGAAACCCTAGTTTCAATATAAGTAAGACCTTGATCTCATTATTTCATGTGATCACCCTAAATTAGTTGCAATCCTAAAACCCTAGGGTTTTAGCCGATATGATCATATAAGCTTCACCTATACCTATAGAAACCTAGTAAGAAACAAATAAATGCATGCTCATGACCCACTAACATAAAACCAATTCACATGAAATTATCATTTTATGTCTTTACTCTTGATTAATATCTATATGATCCAATAGTGCCACCTAGACGCAAACCCTAACTTGCTACTCTTATTTAAACCCCATTGATCATCATTCTTAGTATCACACCATTGGGATCAACCTTAACCATCATTACCTAGTAGAACCATGGTGATCAACTCTAATACCAACCTTGTGTAGTAATTCAAACCACATGCTCCTATCCAACTAAACCATACTTAAGGATCATAAACCACCTAGATTAGAAGTCCATTATTGTGTTACTTAGTAAAGCAAAGGAGAAGTTATAGTAAACCCTAACTCATAGCATCACCTTGAACCATCCTCTGATATGATGTCTAGGAGAAACCATAGTAAGAAACCTGCTAATACTTGCAACATATAGACCCATTCTACTTAAGAACCAACTAGTCACTATTAATAAACCCTAATAACACTTAGCTCCTATTTGTAGTAATTCTTTCTTAATTAACCTGTTCTTCAAAAGTTATTCTTTTGAAGTACAAATGACAATCAAACCCTAGAAGCTATAGCTCCTACTTATAATAGCTCTTATTTTAATTAAACATGTTCTTCAAAAGTTATTCTTTTGAAGTAGGTATTAAGCAACCTATTGAATCCATAGTTCTTGTTTGAAATACTTACTATATGTTAATCAATATGTTCTTCAAAAGTTATTGTTTTGAAATATAGTATAAATAATCATCAACCATGTCCTGTAGAAATTAAAACTGACAACTACTCTTTAATTGTTGTATAACCACTATTTCTTTGTGTGTGTGATTGTTATGATGCATTATATCACTTGTTTATGATATAATATCACCAACCCTAATAAGAACCATCCTAAAAGTGCAACACACCCTAAAGAAATCTTTACAACTCATCCATCTTAAATCATCGAGATTAGGTTACGCTCGGGACAATTGCATCTCATACTATGCATTATAGCATTTTTGCCAGTTCTTTAAACATTGTCCTTACCGGACAATGATGATATTTCAGAATTTGGAGTTCTCACGTATCGAAGCTTTTGCCTGCATCATCTTGCAGTCAAGAAAGGAAAGTTCATCGCTTGCTCATGTCATTTGATTATTTTTATCAAACTATATGCCAAGTACTATACTTATCACTCTTGCATTGAAAAACAAAGTATTATTTTACAATTATGAATATGACTATGTGGTGGGCAATGGAACCATGGTATGTGTTGATTGGTGGAGGTTCCATTGCAAGGGTACTACTCATCTAGGATTACCAATGCCGTCCAGTTATTCTAGCGTCGTACATAACGCGTTGACCATAAGATCTATAATGGCTCTGGGGAAGCCAACTGTATCTTTTCCCTCTTGCATATCAACAGACCTGGTAGAGCGTGGCTGGGTGTTGGAGATAACACTGCAGTAGGTTGGGAAATCCTTTAAAATCCCATCCGTGTGGATGAGAGGCTCTATCGTCTATGAGGGATTGTCCGACGTACATCGGGGGTAAAGCCGTATGATCAGGAGATGTCTACCGGGGATGTACGGGTGGACAAAAGGGTGGGTATGCAAGGTCGCGGAGAAGGCGAGTGTAGGCTTGGATCTTATTTCCCGGCCTCACACCAAGGAAGTGTGGACGGGGACGATTCTTCCGGTTGGCAAAAAGGATGAGGTCTCTTATGGGAAAAGTAACGCACCTCTGCGGAGGGTATCAAAAGCGTGGTTGTCACTCCTTGTTCCGGGAAGGGAACTGCGAACGCGGTAGGAAAGGAACTCCACGAAGTTCTGTTCAACCTGTGAAGACTAACGGGCATAGTTTTCATAATAAAATAAACCTTTTGAAGAAATGTTTACGAAAACTTGCATTCGCCTATGACTTCCTGGTCTGTGGCTGTAGCTAGTGCATGATACACCTATTTCCTAATATGAACTTGCTGAGTACGCCCGTACTCATTCCCTCCCATTTGAACCCCCTTCTTAGATCAAGGCACCGAAGGAGAAACTACCGTGAAACTCGAAGACAAAGGAGTCAACTGCAACAATATGAAGAATCCAAGCAAAGAAGTCAATGAAGTCAACTTCTGCAACAACTAGAGTGGAAACTTAGACTAGTAATAGAAGGGAACCTTTCCCTACTCCTAGCACCTAAGTAGCAAGATTTCTATATCAAGCCAAGTAGCTCTTAAGCTTGGGTTAGCAATAAGTTAGACCACGAGTCGTTCTTCTGGAGCTTTATTTGAAGTTTTACCTCACTGTAAAGTAGGAGGCTGTGTTGATCTTCACGTAAACAGTTTGTGTATCCTTCTATAGACATGCCTTGGACTCGCATATGTTTCTATTGTACCACTCTGGGGGATGTAATATGAGTGGAACGGTGTTTCACTTGTGTTATGTCAACGACATGCGTACTACAACATACAGTGGTATGTTGTGTCACCACAGGGTTGGACTGTTGGAGACATCACGAGACTATTACGGGAGCAACCATAGGTACATAAAGGTTTAGTGACGATGTTATCAGCCATGATGAGGGAGTGGTGTTTTGGAACATGGGTGCATATGCTCCCTATATTTTGAAAGTACCTTACACACATTTTAATTTTTTTTAAATTGAAATAAAAAATTTGCACATACATCTTTACATGCTACGCGCTCACAAAATCGTTTCATAAAAAATAGACTGACGTGTGTAAAAAAGACAAAATTCAGTGCTAAAAATAATGCTTTTCACAAGATAAACTTACTTATTTTTACATAGACCATAAAAAATATTAGTTTTTCGTGAAACTTAACGTACGCACATATATTGTGGAGATGTACATGTAGAATTTTTTGTCCAAAATTTTCGACATTTCGAAATATGATTTTTTTTGGTAGAGGAAGCATATGCACCCGGGAGCCGAATTAAATTTCCGCCATGATGATATCTACATTGGTTCATCTACGCAGGCTGAATACTATGTGACTTTTCTTGGCTAAAAATAATGGGTATCCATGAATACATTTGTGCCCGCCACTGATCCATGTACAATGACAGACTACCCTATTTAGGATAGTGTTAAAAGACAATGTATTATGGGAAGTTATATAATAGGTTTGTCACGGTTTCCGAGTTCCAACAATCTAGGCCTACAAGTTAGATGTCTGCGTGGTGGGTTTCTCTCTTTATTTATGCATGCGAAGCTCAAGCTGGACCAGGCTTGAAAGGTACAACTTGGAAGTCCTTGCATTTTATTAACTTTAGGCAAATATTTTTTTAAGATACAAAAAATTTATATTATTTTTAAAATCCTCTGATTCAAACTTCATGTAGCTAGTAGATCAATAATATTTTTAGCTAATCTTGCCGAGGCATTTGTAAGTTCTATGCAGGTTTTGTTGTGCATAATTTGTTAAATTTCTGTACTTTTTAAACCTACACTTTTTAGTTGTTCAAACTACATTTAGTGAGCGAACTAGAAAAAAAGTTTGACCTCATTTTCCTTGAAAGTTTAAGTCTTTGTAACTTCTTGTTAAAATTCAATCAAGATTCTAATTTTTTCAAGAAAACTACATAGAGATGGTTTACAAAATTAAGTTGAACTATCTTTTACCATTAATGAACTTGGATTGAGCTACTGGAATTTTTTAGATTGTTGTAAGAAGTTCAAATGGTTTAACAAAATTTGGCTGAAAGTTACAAAAGCTTCCAAACTACTGGAATAAAATGATACCAAAACTTTCAAGTTTACTCGCTATATGTTGTTTGAATTATTGGATATTTTTTAGGATTTTTGGCCAAAATTTGCAAGCATGTGAGAAAATTATCAAATGGGGTGGTTCAAGCCCGGTCTAGGTCCAGTTCATGCTTTCGAAAAAAGAGAGGAAAAAACTATCTGGTCTGCCATGTGGTACCTGACTTGTCGAAAACATGTTATCGGTAACAACCTGACCAAGTGTAGAGATTTACGTGAAACAACTAGCCGCAGATTTTTCGATTTATGAAAGCCTAGTTGTAGTAACCATGGTTTTGTATGGAAACATCAAATGGAGGACAAGCTCAAGGCCGCCTTCTATTTTTAAAACTTCTAAAATTATTTTTCAAAGTTTCACAAGAATTCAATAAAATCTGGATGTAGACAATGGTGTATATAATTACAAGCATGCAAAATACCAATGTAAAATAATTTGGATCCTAGGCTACAAAAAAAATGACAAAGTGTATAATGAATAATGCGTATCTTCAAAACTCCACTTTTTTAAAGATGTTATCATTTTTGTACAGTGTGGAATATGAAGAATTTAGCATTAAGATTGCATGCTTTTATATATCATTGCTTACACACACATTTGTTTTCGTTTTTTTTTTTCTGAAACTTGTAGATATAATTTTAGTTTTGTTTTTAAAAATGAATGGTTCTCTGAAGCCTGCCTGACCTCCATTTGCTCACTCCATGGTTTTGTGACATTTCCTAAATAAAAATTCAAATCTAGCAGGCAATGGTTATGTATCTCAAATCTGCATTTAGAGATATCTTTCAACCCAACCAATTGAGCCGTTGACTCTACGATAGGCGACATGGCAAGAAGCTGTTGAAGAATGCAATTGAAGGTTCTTCGAGTTCAAGCTCTCTCCAAACCTTGCCTCCAATTCTACTCTTTTGCTTAGACAGTTTGGATTTTCAACAAGATGCTTGCTTTGTGCCAAGCTGATTAGATTCTATTTACAGTTTGGACAGTTTGGCCGTTGAAGATGCTTGTTTGGAAGAAGTTCCAGGTATCCAAACAAGTAGAACACATCAATAAATAAACAGCTTTGTTCAAAAAATAAATAAACAGCTTGTTTACTGTTCAAAGAGTGCCATGGTCCACGATTAACACGTGAAGAATTCAGGCAAAAAATAAAAGGGAGTTGTAAAACGTGAGCTGATTGAATAATCCAATAATTAAATTGAAAAAACGAATACTACGGAGTACTAATAAATATACTCCGTACATACAGCTAATATCGTTGAGTTGAGGCGCTAGTCCGACCCGATTTGCCAAACTAAAGTAAGCGTCACGAGCGTTTGGTTCTCCTGTCAGGGGATCTGGCCCGCGCGCGTCGGAGTTTTAACGAAGCACGCCTGCTCACTGACTAGAGTGTGCTTATCTCTCCACGTCACTTGCAGTTGCAGGTCCAAGAAGCCATCAGCTGCGCTTCTCCTCCAAGAGCTGCCTGCGCCCACCTTCCGATTCTCAGGAGAAGAACCGCTCGCACGTTGCGAAGCTTCGATGGCCATGAAGGTTCTAAGGGAGGTGGGGAAGAAGAGGAGCGGAGCGGCGGGGATCGGAGGGAGCAGAGGCTTCGCCGACTGCGCCGCTGCTGCGATGGGGGTGCCGGAGAGGAGAGAGGGTGGCGGGGGGACGAAGCCGGTGAACCTGTTCACGGCCGTCAACCAGGCGCTCCACATCGCGCTCGACACCGATCCCCGGTCAGCTCAGCGCCTGCCTACTCTTGAATCTTGATTAGCCCTGTTGCTTTGATGCTTTGTCCTCTAGCCCTGTCAAGTTTGAATCATTTCAGGAAGGAAAGTAGCACCTTATTCTCAATCGTTTTAATGTTTCCCTTTTGCTGGGATATGATACGTTCCACTGCAAACTCAAAATATGAAAAGGCATTCAGATATCATGTCAGTATACCAGTGTTCCCAGTACATGGTCGTTGCATTCAATCCGACTATGCACTGCGCCGTGAAACAATAATACTCCTTCCGCCCCAAAAAGGATGTCGCAGATTTGTCTAAATTTGGAGGTATCTATACACTAAATCATGTCTAGCTACATCCAAATTTAGACAAAATTGAGACATCCTTTTTGGGACGGAGGGAGTACCTGTTGTGGCTAGATTGCTACCTGCACTCGGCGGCAATTGTTTGTTCAGACAGTTAATAATGTAATTTGAAGTGCCCTGACGCTTAATACTGTAATTTTAAACTGTTTTGGCAACTCAGTGTGCGAAGTCACAGGATTTATACTTTCTACTTATAATGAAATATGTAACAGCTAGTCTATGGAACAGCTTTCCCAGATTACGATCCATTTGAGCTGCTTATACACACATTCCAGTAAATTCAAGATGGTTTTGATTTTCGCAGCTCCTATGTCTTCGGAGAGGATGTGGGTTTTGGTGGTGTCTTCCGCTGCACAACAGGGCTCGCTGATCGATTTGGCAAAAATAGAGTATTCAATACACCATTGTGTGAACAGGTGCACCTTTACTTGGCATACCTGCTGAAACTTTTACTGGTATTTTATTGTCCTGACCAGTGACCGCTGACCAGTTCTTCTCAAACAGGGCATTGCCGGATTTGCTATTGGCTTAGCAGCAATGGTGAGTCACATAGAACATTGACTTGTTTGTTTGTTTTTAATAATGCTGTTGAGGTTCCTTGATTTGCTAAATACTAGATTGTTCATGATTATCTTTTACAAGTTCAACAGTTGCAAAACTGACGTGTTATTTGTGATTTATCATACATCATTACCTTCAATTAAATATTTAGATGAAGGAAACCTTAAACTCTTTACTTCAGTTAAGTAACTATTTGCTTCCTCGCAAAAAAAATGTATTTCTTCGCAACTCAGTGAATCATTAATTCATTATTCACTTCTATCGTCTTGTCAATGGAAGCCTCACTTGTTTTTTCTTTCACCAACATGCAGGGCAACAGAGCTATTGCTGAAATCCAATTTGCAGATTATATCTTTCCAGCATTTGATCAGGCATGTCTCTGATTTTATTCAGAATGATTTTACCTACTAGCGTAGTCTTTTTCTTCTTAAGGTAGCAGACACTTTAAAATAGTTGCTACGTGGACTGCATTATATTACATGGTATTAATTTCAGTTGCTGGAAGTAATTTACCTGTTTGTTGCCAGAGATAACGATAGCTTCTCTTTCTTAGTGAAATAATTTTGCTACAAGCACTTGCAATGCTTTATCATCAACTCTGAACTCTGAATTGATCCTGTAGCATTCAGTTGTACAACCATTTCAGATCTTAACCATTGCCAAGTCGATTGAATTTGTATTGGTTTGAGCAATGTTTTGTTCCAACATATCCATACAACTTCTGATGCAGCTCGTCAACGAAGCAGCTAAGTTCAGATATCGAAGTGGAAATGAATTTAACTGTGGAGGTGGTTTTTTCCCTTTAAAAAATGGATTATTCTATAAACCATGCCTTTTTATGTAATTTAATGGAGAATCATCCTGAAGTTATCGTCATAATACCATCTTTTCTAGGTTTAACAATTCGATCACCATACGGTGCTGTTGGACATGGTGGTCACTACCACTCGCAGTCACCAGAGGCTTTCTTCTGCCATGTTCCTGGCCTGAAGGTAGAGTTTGTACCTCTTATACTCTGTCGATGAACTGTAATTCTTGTACAGTAATAATATTTAGGAGAAGTGTAAACCAAATTGTTCACATAAGTTAGAAAAGTTATTCGTAAAATCAGGTAGTATAGCAATATCAAGCAACATTTTCTTGTACTCCTGCTTGATATACACTACTGGACATTTCTGAAACTGTACCAACAAAATATGCATGTTCAGTTGCCTGTTCAGATTTTGCCCAAATATTAGTCAAAGTTGATGGTTCAGAATATTCTATCTTCAATTTTTTTCTGCTATTTCTTTCCTGATTATACTAAGAAAAACACAACTTCAGGTTGTCATACCTCGAAGTCCACGTGAGGCCAAGGGACTGTTGTTGGCAAGCATTCGTGACCCAAACCCAGTCATATTTTTCGAGCCTAAGGTAGAGCAAAAATTTGAAAGAAGTTCATCAGTGGGATAATACTTGTTACATATCATGTTGTAGGATAGTTGCATGATAGCAGATGATGTAAAATATTGAATTGTTCATTACAGAATGCTCTTACAACCAGCTTTCATTTTTATTTTTCTTACAGTGGTTGTACCGTCTGTCTGTTGAAGAAGTCCCTGAGGGGGACTATATGCTGCCTTTATCTCAAGCAGAAGTGCGCATATCTCTATCCTGTATACTGTTTTTCTTATGAGGAAACCAAAATGTTTATGCAATTTTATACTCTAGGTGATTCGCAAAGGAAGTGATATAACACTTATTGGTTGGGGAGCTCAACTTGCAGTGCTTGAACAAGCATGTGAAGATGCTGCAAAGGTCAGTTATTTACACGTGTTCTTATATACGAAATTCAGTTAACTGGTTGCATGCCAAAAAAATCTGAAACAGCTAGCATCAATATATATTCAGTAAACTAAACATAGGTAAATATCCTGACTCAGTTTATCCTGAATCAACGCGGCGAGAAAGGTTTGGAGCTACCTAAACTTGATTATATACATTCTGAATTTCAGAATGCACATGTTAATCTAGGTCCAGGAAGACATGATACATTTCATTTTAAGTATTAACATCGAACAACAAAGAACCCTAATTTTAACTACAGTCGACTATCATGGTGTATCGACAATGCAATGGCTATTTCTTGTTGTCCACATCAATTAATTACGAATAGTGGCAAATGATACTTGTGTATTTTAGTGTTGCTTCTTGGCCGTTCCACATCTTGATTCATCTCATATCTTCATTATCTCGCTCCGTTTTTCATAAACCATAACTCACACCAGTATATTCCAGGATGGAATTTCCTGTGAGCTCATAGATCTAAGAACACTGATTCCATGGGACAAGGAAACAGTTGAGGCCTCTGTCAGCAAGACTGGAAAGCTTCTTGTAAGTTTACCTCTTTGCATTTATTTATTATTACTCGATTATCATCATCTTCTTCAGTGCGGGAAGTACTATCGCAGATTAGTCATGAGGCCCCGATCACTGGGGGGTTTGGTGCCGAAATTGCTGCGTCCATTGCGGAGCGCTGCTTCCTGAGGGTAGGGCACTAAATCTTCCAACCATTTAACAGTACAACAGAACACATAAGAGAAATATTCACTCACATAATCATCCGGAAGCTGTGTGATCAAAATTGCTGAACTCGATCTACTGCAGTTAGAAGCGCCTGTCGCGAGGGTCTGCGGCCTCGACACCCCTTTTCCTCTTGTTTATGAACCGTTCTACATGCCCACAAAGAACAAGGTAATGCATCACCCTGTGATTTGATCTTTCCCCTGCTTTTGGTATGCAGCTCTAGCCCTGATCTGTTGCCTGTTGCAGGTCCTGGATGCTATTAAAGCAACTGTAAATTACTGAGGTGCAGGAGGAAGGTCGTGCTGCTTGTGTTGCACACTGATAGTGGATACAGCAAGAATTGTGTGTACGTATATATTGCTAGTCTGTAGCCGGAATACGTGTCGACAGACCAGTTCATTTTATATAATAAACCCAATAAAATTGCAAAATTCAAGTGATTACTCTGCAATTGTCATTCTTTTCTCTCATTGTACGGCTACACAGTTATGACCGTGCACTGTGTCATTAGCGTGAAGGAATTTCTCTCCAGAGAGCCATCATCATTATTCTTTTATTTGAAGGAATTTCGCATAAAACAATTCGATTATTGGAGGGTAATGAAGTGCAGAGAGGTTTAAATCGTGCAAACAGAGCCTGAACTATACTAACATCTAAGTAAAAAATAAAATAAAAAGAGTAACTAAGAAACTGTTTTTGAGAGTTGGGGCTGAATTACATTTCTCTATCTTCTGACCTGCCAACTGGGATAGTTCCTTCCAAACAGAAATTATGAAGGTGGCCAAATAGGCCGAAGGGAAGAAGCGTGACGATCACGAGAGTTCCACATACTGCACTGCATCGTCACCCCGTCGTCCCACTCGTGCTCTGGACCACCCATGGCTGAGCTCCTGCAACCACAAGATCCATGGACGCAGACGTCGTGTAGCTGACGACAGACGTGGAGCGCGCGCGCGCCGCACACGCACGGCTACTCCATCACCCGTACATAACGCCCGACGCGCACGCGCGGATAGCAACCAAGATCAAAATGGCTGACACTACCACCGCTGCAGCAGCCGTCGCTGCCGTCGCTGGCTCGTCGGATCCCGCGGCTCTGCCGCTCGCCGGACGCGTGGCCATCGTGACCGGCGCGTCGCGCGGCATCGGGCGCGCCATCGCGGCCCACCTCTCCGCCCTCGGCGCGAGCGTGGTGCTGGGCTACGCGTCCAGCGCGGCCGAGGCCGACGCGCTCGCCGCGGAGCTCCCGCGCTCCGTGGCAGTGAAGGCCGACGTGTCCGAGGAGGCCGGCGTTCGGTCCCTCTTCGACGCCGCCGAGTCCGCCTTCGGCTGCGCCGCGCCGCACATCGTCGTGGCCAACGCCGGCGTGCTGGACGACAAGTACCCGTCCGTCGCCGACACCGCCACGGCGGACTTCGACCGGGTCTTCGCCGTGAACACGCGCGGCGCGTTCCTGTGCCTCCGCGAGGCCGCCAACCGGCTGCCCCGCGGCGGCGGCGGGCGGATCGTGGCCGTGACGTCGTCCGTGGTCGGGTCGCTCCCGACGGGGTACGCGGCGTACACGGCGTCCAAGGCGGCCGTGGAGGCCATGGTGCGGACGATGGCTAAGGAGCTGAAGGGCACGCGCATCACGGCGAACTGCGTCGCGCCGGGGGCCACGGCCACGGACATGTTCTTCGCCGGGAAGAGCGAGGAGATGGTGAGGCGGAACGTGGAAACCAACCCGATGGAGCGGCTCGGGGAAGCCGGTGACATCGCGCCCGTGGTCGGGTTCCTCTGCACCGACGCCGCCGAGTGGGTCAACGGCCAGGTCATCCGGGCCAACGGCGGGTACGTGTGATGTTCAACTGTTGGCTGCCCCTGCCATTGGCCATTTTGGCGGGAGTGAACACTCATGCTTGCTGTTGCACAAGACTACTCATCTGCGTCCTTGTTTATTTATCTTGGGTCAATTAAAACTGAACAGAAGGAGTAATACAATGGGGTTACTGGTGCTCGCTACTGTCTACTCATCTGCGTCAAATATTCCTAAATCTCAGTAACGAGAATGCTGATCAATGTCCAACGATGCTGGTTTTCAACTAAAAAACCCCACTAGATTCGCTACAGTTGCCATTTTCAAGGTTGCAACTTATGGTGACGGAGAATCATGAAATTGGAATTGTGCTCTAATGTTATATACTCCGTAGTTGTGTTCTAATGTTCAATTGTTGGCTACTCATCCTCGTTTTCAACTCAGTTCACATATAACCTACAAACCAAAAAAAAAACCACTCTTTCTATATAAAACAAAGGCACTAAATTCGCTACAGTTGACCTTTTTACATGTTGCAATTTTTTTGCTTACGGAGAATCAGGAAATCGGAATTAACATTCGCTACAGTCTTGTTAGAGCATCTCTGGTTGATTCCTTGAATTTTTTAAAAGAGTAAAAATTTCGTTTTCACAGATTACATTGGTCCCTCAAAGCTTTAGAGGAGTAAAATTTTTAGTCATCGTGGTCTCTGTTTCTTAAATATAATCAGCTGCGACTCATCTCTAGAAAAATTGCGCCCTCCAACCCATGCCGATAGGCTCCTCCGCAGGCACCACATCGTTGTCTGTATTGGCTCCGGCGACCAGCTTTAAGATCTTCCGAGACCCGAAAAGCCTCTCGCGCCCTCTCGACCCACTCGGACCTGCTTGTCGGTTGCCGCAGTCGCTAAATTTGAGCCATAGCTCCGCAGACATTGTGTTCACTCCGTCGCCCAAAACTCCAACCGGCAAGCTTCATCCTCTGAGCCCCTTCACTCCGTTAGTCTCGCATCCCCACCACCACTCGCCTGTTATTGTCGTCGCTCCGCCGCGTCCACGTCAATTTGGTCGCCGAAAAATCAAATCGGCCACCGGCACGGTTCATCCACCAAGCCCCTATGTCGACTTTGGGCCGTCTCGCAACCCCACCTGCCTTCTCATAGCTTCAGCATCAGCCGACACCCTCACCTCACCCGTCCTCGAACTGTACAACTCACAAATTGAAAAGGTACAACCCATAAATTAAAAAAAATTACAGCTCCCAACAAATGAACTTCATGGATGAAAGCAAAGAAACACACCAATCAGTGATAAAAATACAATCTCCAACCTTTTATTTACTTGAAACAATCTTTTTCCCGCTTTACAAATAAAGCACAGACAACCATCTGATAAGGTGATAAAAAAACTCTCTTATGAAGTCAACAATATGGGTTGTATGGGTTAACGCCTCCGCTTTTTTGCTTCAACTCAAGCCTGTCGACGAGCCTCGCTTTGCTCCATTGTTAGCCTTCTAATTTGGATCACAATATAACAAATTTTACCTTGAGACAAATTCCTTTTTGTAGTATGAACTTCAATAATCTCCTGAACAATAAAGAAAACACTTGCTGGCCCCAACAACCACTTGGGCTAAACAGTTATACCAACCAAGCTCGAGCAAACCTCAAACTTGGCAACAAGAACTGGATTTATCATCATATCAGCATGATTATCATGAATACTAATCTTGCATACCTTAATTTTACTTGTGCAACAAAGTAGTGAACATAATGATAATTGACATCAACGTGCTTTGTCCTCTCATAGAACATTTCATATTTAGTTAGGTATGTGGAACTTTTCCTATCACAAAACAAGTTAATCCAAGAATCATCTTCACAAAGCTCAACATATAAACCTTTCAATCAAACAGACTATTTACAAGCGTCATCAATAGCCATGTATTCTGCCTCGGTTGTGAATTGGAAAAGAATAGGTTGTAAAGTTGACTTTCACCTCACAACACATCCGGGAATAGTGAACACATAACCTGTGAGGGACCTCCTTTTATTCAAACTGACAGCAAAATCTGAATCCACATAGCCAGCGAATTCCTCACCGATTTTGACAAACTGAAGCAAGTTTTGAATATGCCACGAAGGTACCTGAAAATTCAGTAAACAATTTTCCAATGTTCTTTACTAGGATTAGCCATGTATCGACGACCAAACTCATAGCATATGACAAATCAAGACGTGAAAAAACCATGACATACATCAAGCAACCAACTGCACTAGAATATGGAACTCGTGACATGTATTCAATATCTCCATCAGTACTAGGACATTGCAATGCTGACAACTTGAAATGTGGAGCAATAGGATTACTAACAGACTTTGCCTCATGCACATTAAAACAATGAAGAACTTTCTTAATCTAATTTTGCTGACTAAGAAATAACACACTAGATTTTTTATCGCTTGTAATTTTCATACCTAGTATTTTGTTAGCAACACCAAGATCTTTCGTCTCAAACTTACTACTTAATGTGCTTTCAAAATAGTGATATCTATCTTGCTCTTGGCAGCAATTAATATATCATCAATATATAACAACAAGTATATAGGTGATCCATTAACAAACATGATGTAAACATAGCTATCTGATGACGCTCGGACTCCAAGTGCAGAGTGTTGTGTCAGCATAGTATTTTCCCCACAAGGATGACTCGAGGGTTATATCGAAATCTCGGGGAATGGAGTAAAGAGTTATCTCTACCACTCTTCTTCTAGCAATCCTGCAAAATAAAGAAAGCCTTATGTCTTCAACTCCACCATGTGGTTGTCAAGCATAAGGTTTCGTGTAAGTAAAAGTAAAATAAAGTAGCAACTAGAGTAAAGTAAACTAAACAAGTAACGTAAACTAAGTAAAATCAGTAAAGGTTTGTTTGTTTTGGGGTTTTGTGTGCAAATAAGATAGATAAGTATTTTTTGTATTTTCGGATTAAAATAGTGATGCAAATAAAAAGTAAGATAAAAGCAATGGAAATTTGTTTCTTATGATTAAAATTGGATAGGGGTTCATGGGTTCACTTGACTATTCTATCTTTTAAGTTGTAGTGGACAATAGCAATTCATTAATGATATATAAAGAAAATAACTTCAACATGTGTAAGATATGCATTCATATGGACATCACGTCCGAACATAGAGATGATACAACACATCTCTCTTATACTCCACAAGACAGGAAGAACTTCAAGCGATCTTGTATTAAGAATTAACAGAGTATAGCCATAAGTATTTTGACATAACGTTTGAATATCAAATATGCTACCTTGATCAAACAAGATCATCACTTTTGTCATGTGACGAACATAGAACATACATTCACTTCATCTCTAGTGAGATAGCAAAAGAAAAGGCAAAGCCATAATAGATCATGAATTTGTTGTCACTATCGAATCACTAAAATCATGTTATTCCATCTAACACACACACATCACCCACACACGTTCTTGCATACAAGCTGGATTAGAACCAATACTTAAAAACGGGGTACATAATATGCATCTATCAATAGATCTTACACAAAGTATAGTCAAATCTCAAAGCATCAGATATCATAGAATAAAGATCCACCACATAGGTATTACATATATAACCATAATCATGTTGGGCAACTCATATGGTACTAAGAACTATGATGAACACGGGAGAAATAGATCAAGCTACTGCCACAAACCCGTAGTTTAGAGGTGGACTACTCCCTCTTGATCGTGGTGATGATGAGGAAGACGTTGGAGAAGGTAGAGATCCCTCCTGCGGCGGCTCCGGCCCCTCCAATCTTCGCTGTTGCTGCCTCTATTTTCGTGTTTCGGTGTTTATACGATGCTCTCCTCCAGAGAACCCTCGGGGGTCATATATATAGTGGTTTTAGGTCAAAATACATCGGTTCGCGAAAGAATCAAGCGACTTGGACGATCGATGGCCAAAAGAGGGGGGTGGCGCGCCCTAGACACATGGCCTCTTTTGGCTCTTAGGCCTCTCCAGGTCTGCTCCAAAAGCCCATCTTACTTCTTCTGGTGAAAAAAATGACGTTCCCGAAATCCTAATTCAATTTAACTACGTATAGGTCTCTGAAAGTGAAAATACACAAAACAGGGAATTCCTGTTCTGCTGAGTTATAAACCAAATAAAGGGGGTCATCTCTAAATCCTCATAAATTAATGTAAAACATGGTATTATCATCATATATGTTGCAAATATATGTTGCAAATATGTGGAAATTCATGCTAATAAAGGACAAAATTCATGTACGCATTTTACATGCATCACTATCATACTGAGATCTCTTAAAATCATGTGCAAGCATAAATGAACCAAACCTTTTATGTCATTGTCTTGCAGATCGTTTTAGATCATAAAGTAATCTATTTAACTTGCAAATAAGATTCACCTTACCGGGCACAACAAAATCTTCAAGTTGGTCCATGTATATCTCCTCCTCAAGTTATCCATACAGAAAAACAGTTTTCACATCTAACTACTGAAACTATGCTTCACAATCGGAGAGATAATCAATACTTGAAATCTAACTGATTTTTTTACTATTAACCTTGCCTTAAATCTTGGAGGTTAATTAGGAGACAAACATTTTTTCATGTTAAAGATTCACTTACAGTGACGGGCCTCGCTTCGCTTCATAGTTAGCCTTCTAATTTGGATCACATGACCTCGTTTTGCTCCGTTGTTATCTTTCTAGTTTGAATCACAATATAACACATGTCCCCTCCGTCCTTTCTCCTTCCCTCAACCAATTGGTTCTTAGCTAGATCCAACCAAATCAGGGGCGAGGGCACCGCTTGTCTCAGCACCACTGCTTCTCAGAGCAGCACAGTAACCACAATGCATGATTGCTTAGTTAGACGCTTAAGAATAAAAATAAATCAATAAAATAGGATAATGTAGTGAAGTAAGAGGAGAATTTGATCTTGCATAAAGCTTCTTTTTAGATGGATCTAGCATACAGCTTGGTATAGTAGAAAACACGGAATACAATCAAAACTTGTTTATTTGTGGAGAACGTCTTTGTTTTCTGGCTGGGAGTACTCCCTACCTATATATAACCGGTGCCCTTTAATTCAATCCATTGTCGTCCATCTGAAATCATCGGAATTCCTACGCTTATATACGTGAGCTGTCCAAATCCGTTTTGATCAAAGGTATAGCTTTCCATATCCTTTCGAGCAAAGTATTGGTTTTCCAAATCCTTTCGAAGCCGGCACGGACACGTCACATGAGTCCGAGGCGAGCCAAGATACGTACGCGCTGGCTCCTTTAAATTGCCAACCCCCCACGAGTCCACGATCGAGTTGCAACGTGTCTCAGATAAACAACTGACTGGATTCCCGCGGCGATACCCACCTCTCCAGCAATATCTCGCGATCCCAACAACAACGAAACCGAGAAGTCGGCGCCCCACGACGTGATCTACGCGCCCCCCGGTCGAGATGTGCGCCCTCCCGAACTCGCCGCCGGCGTTGACCATCGACGTGCTCTTCGGGGACCGCTACGTACCGGTGATGATCACGGCGTCGCCGACCACGCCGTTCGCCTTCTCGCCGGCGACGGCCACGTACACGCCAATGACGCCGCAGGTCTCCACGGCCTTGCCGGCGGCGATGATGCTGGCGGACGGGCAGTACTGGACGCACCCGACGGTGATGTCGCTGCCGATGGCGAAGTCGACCGCCCGGGCGGCCGGTAACGTGGTGGTGCGGCCGGTGTGGGCGCACAACCTGCGGGAGGAGGTTGAGCTGATCGAGTCGCTCCTGCGCCGCTTCCCGTACGCCGCCGTCGACACGGAGTTCCCGGGGACGGTGTACCGGCCCAAGGTGCCCACGTACGCGCTCACGGCGGAGAAGAAGTACGCCCTGCTCAAGGCCAACGTCGACGAGCTGCACCTGATCCAGCTCGGCCTCACCCTGTTCGACGCGGCGGGCCGCCTCCCGGACCTCGGCACCGGCGTGCAGTACGTGTGGGAGTTCAACTTCCGGGAGTTCGACGTCCGGCGCCACCGCCACGCGCAGGAGTCGATCGCGCTGCTCAGGTCCAAGGGCGTGGACTTCGACCGGACGCGCCGGGATGGCATCGACGCGGCGGCCTTTGGCCCGCGGCTGCGCAAGCTGCTGCGCGGGGGCCTCGGGGACGCCGGCGTCATCACCTTCAGCGGCGCCTACGACCTGGCCTACCTCGTAAAGATTATGCTGGGCAGCGGGTACAAGCTGCCCGCCACGCCGGCGGAGTTCGAGAGCGTCGTCAAGGCCATGATCCGGAAGAGGCTCTACGACGTCAAGGAGATGGCGCGCCGCTGCCCGAGGGACGTTGACCTCCGCGGCGGGCTGGACCGTGTAGCCGGGAAGCTCGACGTGAGGCGGGCAGTCGGGGAGGCGCACCAGGCCGGCTCCGACAGCCTGCTCACCTGCCAGACCTTCATCAAGATACGGGAGCGATATTTCGTCGGCGACGACGACCTCACGACCGTCGCCGGCATCGTGGCAGGGATCACGGCGTGCTGAAGCACCCTCTCTTTGTAAATAAATAGCTAGGATTCGTTCTTGTTGCTTCGCGATATAACTAGGGACTAACTTATGATGGTCTTTTCTTTAGGAATTTGATTAGGGATTTGTAAATAAATTTTGAATCTTCGTGACTTTTCGAGATAATCAACCAGCAAAGCAAAT
Source organism: Lolium rigidum (assembly GCF_022539505.1). Classification (NCBI taxonomy): domain Eukaryota; kingdom Viridiplantae; phylum Streptophyta; class Magnoliopsida; order Poales; family Poaceae; genus Lolium; species Lolium rigidum. The sequence goes on from NW_025900231.1 coordinate 22,509, forward strand.
TTGGGAGTTTACGGGTACTTGGAGAAGGTTTTCCTCGGCCAGCTCCACATCAACCCGTCCGGTTGATTGTGTTCCAATTTAGACCATCTCCAACGTAAATTCTGAATCTTCGTGACTTTTCGAGATAATCGACCAGAAAATCAAATTTGAGAGTTTAGCAGTATACTGGTACTAGAAGGTTTTTCTTCGGCAACTCCACGTCAACCCGTCCGGTTGATTGTGTTCCAACTTAGCCCATCTCCAACGACTTCTTTGATGGTCCCGCATCGTTATTCTCACGGAGGCGCTTCCTGCTCGTCACCTCTTCTGAAGAGGTAGTGGCGTTCGATGCGTCCGAGGAGCTTGTGTCCCCCTCCGACTACACAACGGCTGCTCCTCCGCCTTCACCTTCGCCTGGACCCTTGCCTCCTTCTTTGCCGTCGCCGCCTCCTCATCCGCCTCCTCCGCCTCCAGCCGTCTCCCGCTGGCATCTTCATCCTCTTCCTCCTCCTCCTCATGGCAATCGTCGGCGACGGCCTCCCCCTCCTCTTGGCCATCCGTCGGCGGGGAGCTACAACTGCTAGGTGTGGTAGTTCTTTCCCACCAATGGTGCCATCCCAGAGGAATCCCCTCGCTATCAGAGTCCGATGGCAAAGAGAGGTTGCTCATCATGGCCAGAGAGAAGAGGTTGCTCAGTCGTACACATGAAGGGCATCAGCCGGTTGGAGATCAGAATGCGCAGATGTAGGGGTATTATTGAGCGGGGATGAGTGGCGGCGCATATATCGAAGAGGTTGCGGTTGCTCTTCCGTGGAGTTTGCGCTCCATTCCGGCAGTTCGCGCGTCGATCAACGTGGTTGCCACTCCGGCGGTTCCCCTTCCCGACAACTGCACCGCCGTTACGCGCTGATGGTGTGTGCTTGTCGTATGCAGACACGCTGTTGGGGAACCCCAACAGAAAGGTGTGATTAGCCCAGCAACAAGTTTTCCCTCAGTATGAAACCAAGGTTTAATCGACCACTAGGAGAAAGGCGTGACTTCTGAAGGTGTTGCTGGCTGACTAGTGGCAGGGCGCACTACCGGCGTCAGCAACAACATGGAACCTGCACACAACACAACCAAAGTACTTTGCCCCAACTTGTAGTGAGGTTGTCAATCTCACCGGTTTGCTGAACACAAATGATTAGACGTATCGAATAGAAAGAGATGTTTGCAGAAAGTAAACAAAACAAGATTGCAGTTGGATTTATCAGTAAACGAAATAGGACCGGGGTCCACAGTTCACTAGAGGTGTCTCTCCATAAATAAATAGCATGTTGGGTGAACAAATTACAGCTGGACAATGACAGAATATCGATCGATACATGACAAGATAATTACTATGATAATTTGGTATTGGGCATTATAACATAATACATAGACCGTAATCCAACTGCATCTATGACTAATAATCCACCTTCAGATTAGCGTTCGCACCCCTTCCAGTATAAAGTTGCAAGCAACAGACTATAAGTAGGCGGAGGATTCAGGTCGGTGGGGCGCCTGTGGGCCTCACACCAACCCTAGGCGCGGGCTAGGCCTAGGCCGTGCCTAGGGGTGGTGTGGGCGCCCTGGTGCGCCTCGTCGTCCCTCCTACGGACTTCGTCTTCGTTTCGAGAAGATATTGAGTTCGGTTTTTGTTTCATCCAATTCCGAAAATATTTCATGTACAACTTTTCTGAAATACAAAAATAGCAGAAAACAAGGAACTGGAACTGTGGCATCTTGTTAATAGGTTAGTGCCGGAAATCATGTAAAAGTGCAAAGAACTGTAAACAAAACACATATGAATTGGTGTAAAAGAAGCATGTAGCATCAAAAATTATAGATACGTTTGAGACGTATCACCATCCCAAGCTTAACTCCTGCTCGTCCTCGGCCCGCTAAGTGATAACAAATAATTTTTGAGGTGACATGAAGCCAACATAATCTTTGATCAAGCATGTAAAGCATTGTGAGCTGGGATCTAAGTACTCTAACGTAAGCATGATAGATATGATTTAATTGAACTTAGCAACTATGTTATAACATGAAGAATAACTCAAACAAAGGACCATGAATAATAGTGCATTGAAAACAACTGTGTGTTTATAAGCATAGAGTAAACATAATAACGTGGTACTCAACATGTTCTTATGGAATAGCAAAACATAAATGCAAAGACACCTTCAAAGTGCAGAGGGTGATTAGATACAAGTAATTTGAGAGCAAGCAATAACATAATCATGAATCAATCAATATTCAATAATAATTTTGGGACTATGCACATTGCACTAAGAATGACAACTATGCTCTCTTAGTTGGTGCATAAGGTAGAAGATGAAGACTCAACATAAAAGTAAAAGAAAGGCCCTGCGCAGAGGGAAGCAGGGATTACCCATGTGCTAGAGCTTTTTATTTTGAAAGCAATAAGAGTGTTGAAAATATTTATTTTGAGAGGTGTTACTTATGTCAACGGTAGTGATAAATAGTATGGCTTATGCATAATTACTTCCTATAAGTTTGCTTGCCTCATGCATAATATACCAATAGTGCTCACACATTGTCCTAATTAGCTTGGACTTCCATGTATTTTCATCGCATACATATGTTTTAACCAAGTGTCACAAAGGGTACCTCCTTACCTCCTATACAAAGGTCTTACGAGATGAATCTCATTTGATTTCTTAATTTTGATGAATCTCAACTTTTTGGACATCCATACCAGGAAAGCAAGGACAACAGATATTTGTACTTTTGCCCAGCTGAAACTTCCACCATGTGAACATGGCTTTACTTGGGGGCCCAATGTTCTTATCTAACAATATGCATACTCAAATCTTTGCAAATCATGGTAAATCTCCCTTACATCAAACAAGATGAGCATGCATAGTAATTCACATGATATTCAACAAAAGCATATTGATGGTGTTCCCCATGACAACATGGTTATCACACAACAAACAACTTATAAGAACTAAAAATACATATTACATAATACTTACTACAATAGTTTTTAGACTACTTTTCCATGAGCTATAATTTACACAAAACATGTGATAATTTTTGAAGGTTTAAAGGTAGCTGATACGTCTCAAATGTATCTATAATTTCTTATGTTCCATGCTAGTTTTATGACAATACTCACATGTTTTTTATACACTTTATATCATTTTGATGCATTTTCCGGCACTAACCTATTAACAAGATGCCGAAGCACCAGTTCCTGTTTTCTGCTGTTTTTGGTTTCAGAAATCCTACACAGGAAATATTCTCGGAATTGGACGAAACAAAAGCCCACGGTCTTATTTTTCCACGGTGCCTTCCAGAACACCGAAGAGGAGACGGAGAGGGGCTACGAGGCGGCCACACCATAGGGGGCGCGGCCCCACCCCTGGCCGCGCCGCCTTATGGGGTGGGCCCCTCGAGCGTCCCCCGACTCTGCCCCTTCGCCTACTTAAAGCCTCCGGTCGCCGAAAACCCTATGACGTTCGACGAAACCAGAGGAAACCTTCCAGAGCCACCGCCATCGCGAAGCCAAGATGCGGGGGACAGGAGTCTGCGTTCCGGCACGCCGCCGGGACGCGGAAGTGCCCCCGGAAGGCTCCTCCATCGACACCACCGCCATCTCCATCAACGTTGCTTTGTCTCCCATGAGGAGGGAGTAGTTCTCCATCGAGGCTCGGGGCTGTGCCGGTAGCTATGTGGTTAATCTCTCTCCTATGTGCTTCAATACAATAATCTCATGAGCTACCTTACATGATTGAGATTCATATGATGATGCTTGTAATCTAGATGTCATTGTGCTAGTCAAGTGGATTTTACTTATGTGATCTCAGGAGACTCCTTGTCCCACGTGTGTAAAGGTGACAGTGTGTGCACCGTGTGGGTCTCTTAGGCTATATTTCAGAGAATACTTATTCACTGTTATGAATGGCATAGTGAAGTGCTTATTTATATCTCTTTATGATTGCAATGTGTTTTGTATCACAATTTATCTATGTGCTACTCTAGTGATGTTATTAAAGTAGTTTTATTCCTCCTGCACGGTGTAATGGTGACAGTGTGTGCATCGTGTAGTACTTGGCGTAGGCTATGATTGTGATCTCTTGTAGATTATGAAGTTAACTATTGCTATGATGGTATTGATGTGATCTATGCCTCCTTTCATAGTGTGAAGGTGACAGTGTGCATGCTATGTTAGTACTTGGTTTGGTTATGTTGATCTGTCATGCACTCTAAGGTTATTTAAATATGAACATTGAATATTGTGGAGCTTGTTAACTCCGGCATTGAGGGTTCGTGTAATCCTACACGATTAGTGGTGTTCATCATCCAACAAGAGGGTGTAGAGTCTAGCATCTATCTATTTGTTACTGTTATGTGATCAATGTTGAGAGTGTCCACTAGTGAAAGTATGATCCCTAGGCCTTGTTCCTAAATACTGCTATCGCTGCTTGTTTCTTGTTTCTTTGCATCTCTACTTCTGCAATATTACTACCATCAATCGCTACGTCCAGGCAAGCACTTTTACGGTGCCGTTACTACTGCTCATATTCATTCATACCACTTGTATTTCACTATCTCTTCGCCGAACTAGTGCACCTATTAGGTGTGTTGGGGACACAAGAGACTTCTTGCTTTGTGGTTGCGGGGTTGCATGAGAGGGATATCTTTGACCTCTTCCTCCACGAGATCGATAAACCTTGGGTGATCCACTTAAGGGAAACTTGCTGCTTGTTCTACAAACCTCTTGCTCTTGGAGGCCCAACAACGTCTACAAGAATAGAAGCTCCCGTAGACATCAAGCACTTTTACAGCGCCGTTGCCGGGGAGGAAAGGTAAAAGGCTCTCATACTCCGGTCTCGGGTAAAGTACTTTTTGCGTTGCCGTTGTGTGTGTGCTCGAAGCTATTTCCTTTAGATCCTGCAATTGCATCTTTTTGTTTCTTGTTTACACTAGTTTGGCATAATGGACAACAATGAGCTTCTTATTCTATTTCCTGATTTAAGACATGGATGGTTTGATGCGAAAATTAAAAAACCCATGGAACATATTAGTATGAACGCTTTGAACACCATTGTTGATAATGATATAGAAAGTTCTAAGCTTGGGGAAGCTGGTTTGCATGATCTTTTTAGTCCCCCAAGCATTGAGGAGAAAATTTACTTTGATGATACTTTGCCTCCTATTTATGATGATTATAATGATAGTAGTCTTTTAGTACCGCCTGTTATGGAGGATAAATTTGATTATGATTACAATATGCCTCCTATTGTGATAATAATGATGATAGCTACTTTGTTGAATTTGCTCCCACTATTACTAATAAAATTGATTATGCTTATGTGGAGAGTAATAATTTTATGCATGAGACTCATGATAAGAATGCTTTATGTGATAGTTATATTGTTGAGTTTGCTCATGATACTACTGAAAGTTATTATGAGAGAGGAAAATATGGTTGTAGAAATTTTCATGTTACTAAAACACCTCTCTATGTGCTGAAATTTTTGAAGCTACACTTGTTTTATCTTCCTATGCTTGTTACTTTGCTCTTCATGAACTTGTTTATTTACAAGATTCCTATGCATAGGAAGCATGTTAGACTTAAATGTGTTTTGAATTTGCCTCTTGATGCTCTCTTTTGCTTCAACTACTATTTCTTGCGAGTGCATCATTAAAAGCTGTTGAGCCCATCTTAATGGCTATAAAGAAAGAACTTCTTGGGAGATAACCCATGTGTTTATTTTGCTACAGTACTTTTATTTTGTATTTGAGTCTTGGAAGTTGTTACTACTGTAGCAACCTCTCCTTATCTTAGTTTTATTGCATTGTTGTGCCAAGTAAAGTCTTTGATAGTAAGGTTGATACTAGATTTGGATTACTGCGCAGAAACAGATTTCTTTGCTGTCACGAATCTGGGCCTAATTCTCTGTAGGTAACTCAGAAAATTATGCCAATTTACGTGAGTGATCCTCAGATATGTACGCAACTTTCATTCAATTTGAGCATTTTCATTTGAGCAAGTCTGGTGCCTCAATAAAATTCGTCTTTACGGACTGTTCTGTTTTGACAGATTCTGCCTTTTATTTCGCATTGCCTCTTTCGCTGTGTTGGATGGATTTCTTTGTTCCATTACCTTCCAGTAGCTTTGTGCAATGTCCGGAAGTGTTAAGAATGATTGTGTCACCTCTGAACATGTGAATTTTTGATTATGCACTAACCCTCTAATGAGTTTGTTTCGAGTTTGGTGTGGAGGAAGTTTTCAAGGGTCAAGAGAGGAGGATGATATACTATGATCAAGAAGAGTGAAAGCTCTAAGCTTGGGGATGCCCCGGTGGTTCACCCCTGCATATTTCAAGAAGACTCAAG